>NW_028270147.1:67214611-67517654 GCF_037043375.1 Chiloscyllium plagiosum
CTGTAATCTCCCTTCAGAGTCTCAACCTTTTCCCTTCCAATGTCTTTGGTCCCAATGTGGACAATAACCTCCTGCTGGTCCCTCTCCCCTGTGAGACCATTCTGCACCCTCTCAGACATCCTTGATCCTGGCACCAGGGAAACAACACATCATTCTGCTTTTTCTCTGCTGACCACAGAAACATCTGTCTGTACCTCTGACTACAGAATCCCCTAACACAATTGATCTCTTGGAAGCCGACGTTCCCCTCGTTGCATTCGAGCCAGTCTCAACACCAGAAACTTGGCTGTTCGTGCTACGTTCCCCTCAGAATCCATCACCTCCTACATATTCCAAAACAGCATACCCGTTTGAAATGGGTACATCCACAAAAGACTCCTGCAGTAGCTGTCTACCTCTCTTACCCTTCCTGGAGTTAAGCCATCTATGTGACTGTATCTAAGACTTTCCCCCTTCCTATAACTGCCATCCATCACATACTGTTGCAAATTCCTTATCGCTTCTATCTGTCTCTCCAACCGATCCACTCGATCTGATAAGATTCACAGCCAACAGCATTTATGGCAGATATAACCGCAGTAGCCCTTAAAAACTCTCTAAACTCCCACATCTGACAAGAAGTACATATCACTGCAAAGGCCATTTTTGCTCCTTCACAATCTACAGACCCAGAAAATAACACCGTCTTATTCCTCTACAAACACTGCCCCAGGTTAAACTAATAGCTATGGCTTATATTTCAAGTTTAATCAAGAGACTTATCTCCAAAAACATATAATCAAGAAAGAATCCACTATACTCATTATTGCAGCCTCTCTCGGACAGACTTAAAACTACAATTAACTTATCTGATTCTGTGCTGTGAACTTCGCCCAACAGTTCCTCCAAGATTAGTTGTGAATTTCACTGTTTGGTCAGTTCCTGTTTGTTACTTTTCCCAGATGCACTCCGATGTCCAGTGATACACGAATTCAAACAGCAAAGGCGGTAACTGTGCAGGTTCTCTCCTTTGCACGGTCATCACCATGTGCTTCCTTTGTCTGCTCTTCTCCCTTTTAAAACTGCTGTTGTTTTGACTTTAGGACATAAGGCTAAAATGTACAAGTTCAATTACCCAGAGGAAACCATGCTACAACTCAATGCTCCACAGCAGCATGTAAAGAGGAGCCAATCACACCAAAGCAGCTTACAAATTAACATCCAAGTCACACAAACTTGTCAATGAACTCAGAGGTAACTGCAATATTACAGAACTGAAAAATGTGTTGCTGGAAAAGCGCAGCAGGTCAGGCAGCATCCAAGGAGCAGGAGAATCGACGTTCGGGCATAGGCCCTTCTTCAACCTTTCATGAAGGGCTTATGCCCGAAACGTCGATTCTCCTGCTCCTTGGATGCTGCCTGACCTGCTGCGCTTTTCCAGCAACACATTTTTCGGCTCTGATCTCCAGCATCTGCAGTCCTCACTTTCTCCTGCAATATTACAGAACTGTCAGTCAGTCAGTACATTGTAAATGTGCTACACATCAGAAAAACTGAAATGTTTACTTCCATCCAAGTGATAAATCCCAACAGGAATGAAAACCATCCACTATATACCAAGAGTGACACTGGTGTGCTAGTGCAAATATCATCCTTTTATACATTTCATGGGAGACTTAGTCAAGAACCTGACAATGTGGTACAGTCCATGCAAGATGATCTGTTTACAATGGGTACAGCATCCAACACAATGGCATTATTTACCTTAAATGCTGAATACAGATTCTTAGGGTTGAGACTGGTAACTAACTTTAAACAACCACAGCCAATGTCCTACATGCCAGGTAGGATTTGCTCAGTGAAGAGATTTTCCCATTAGCTACTGATTTCAACTTTGCTAGGGTTCCTGGATGCCATCCTCGATCAAACGCTGCCTTGATTTTTAGGCCTATCACTCTCACCTTACCTGTGGAATTTAGTTCTTTTGTCCATTTTGAACAGAGGCTAAATGAAGTCAGGAGCTAAGTGCTTGTGGCGGAACCAAAACTGAGCATCGATGAGCAGATTTTGGCTGAGCAGGTGTTGCTTGATAGCACTGTCAATGACACTATCCATCACTTTACTGATGATATAGAGTAAACAGATGGGGCAGTAATTGGCTGGGTTGGATATTTTCTGCTTTTTGTGTATAGGACATACTTGGACAATTTTCCAAATCGTCAGGCAGATGCCAGTATTGAATAGCTTGGCCAGGGAAGTGGCACATTCTGGAGCACAAGTTATTGCCAGAATGTGGTCAGGGCCCACAGGTTTTGCAGCATCCAATGGCTCTAACCATTTCTTGGGCTGACAAGTGGCAAGTAACATTCACACCACACAACTGCCAGGCAAACGACCATCTCCAACAAGAGAGGATCTATCCACTGCTCCTTGACATTCAATAGTGTTACCAGTGCTGAATCCCTGACTGATCAACATTCTGGAAGGAGAAAGTGAGGACTGCAGATGCTGGAAATCAGAGTCAAAAAGTGTGGTGCTGGAAAAGCACGGCCAGTCAGGCAGCATCTGCAGAGCAGGAGAATCACATTTCAAGCATAAGCCGTTCATCGAGAATCTTGCGAAGGGCTCACGCTCAATGTCGATTCTCCTGCTCCGCAGATGCTGCCTGACTGGCCGTGCTTTTCCAGCACCACCCTTTTTGACTCGAATCAACATTCTGGGATTATCACAGCCCAAAAATTCAACTGGACTTGAAACAAACAGTGGCTGCAACAGTAAGTCAGATACTAGAAATATCGTGGTGAGTAACTAACCTTCTGACTCCACAAAGCCTGACCACAATCTACAAGGCACAAGTCAGGATTGCAATGGAATATTCTCAACTTGCCTGGACAAGTTCAGCTCCAACAACACAAGAAGCTTCACATCAGGACAATGCAACTGCAATGAGTTCTTCCTGGGTGTTCCTTTCTAAATTAAAAGGGGAGAATCCTGAGTAGGTGGGGTCAGGCTCTCATCGACCCAAAAGGACTTTGGTTTTGCTTTCAGTTAGTTGGTATTTTTTGCTGGCTGTTGAAGCTGAAACCTCGAGTTTTCTACAGCTTGAGTGAAATCTAAGACATAGAGGTTTCCTCTTAAAAATCAAAAAAGGGGTGGATTGTTTCTTTCAGTGTTTCTTAATAGGAGATGAGAAAGAGACAGCATGTGAGAATAGTAACTGTATTGCTGAATTGTTTTTACCAAGGGTATGTTAATATGGAGTGTTCCCTATATTAGAACAGTTGATGTTTAGCTGTTAACAAATATATTATCTGAAGTATTTCAATAAAGTTACACCAATTCTTTTTATAGTATTTTATCTGCGTTGTCTTTTGAGTAAAGCTTAGTGGTGGACCAAATTGAATCATGTTTGGGACACACTGCCTTACACTTGTCTTTTAAACAAAACTATAAAAGTTAGACTCAAGCTATCTCCATTGTATACTTGGGTGGGGTCTGATCTGATCCATAACAACAAGCATCCATTCTCTCCTCCACCACCACTCAGTAGCAGCAGTGTGCACTATCTGCGAGATGCACTTCAGAAATTCACAAAAAATCCTTAGACAGCATTTCCCAATGACCCCTAATATCTAGAAGGAAAAAGGACAGCAAATAAATAGGAACACCACCTGCACATTTCCCTCAAACCCAACAACCATCCTGACTTAGAAATATATCATCCCTTCACTGTCGCTAGATCAAAGTCCTGGCATTGTGGGTCAATCTACAGCACACCGGACTGCAGCAGTTCAAGAAGGAAACTCACCATCACCTTCTCAAGGGCAACTAGAGACAGACAACAAGTGCTGGGCAGCCAGTGACATGAATGTCCCACAAGTGAATAATGAAACAAAAAAAATATGGAGTGAGTCAAATTAGTTGAAGACCGGTATCTACGATGCTGGCGACTGCTGAGAGGGACTGACATTGATCTTCCACTTGGCACTTTCATTGAAGACTGATGCAAATCTTTCAGCCTTGGCTTTGCACTGACTTATTAGGTTCTTCCACCAGAGAGGATGGGGAAATTTGTAGACCCTATTGCTCCAGGGTGTTTAATATTTTTAGTATGTTTCTATACTAATTGCTGTCCTGTGTGTAAATTCTGTGCTCTGCAAATGTAACACTAACATAGTCTGCTTCCTTTGTGAAAGCAGATGTAAAGAATGATTCCATATTTTGGCCACGCACTGTTACTCTGGGCCCCAACAGCTTTCCCTACTTAACCATTTACACTTTGTATACTGTCATGAAATGTAGAGGTGTACTGTACCTTTAAGACAGTTGAAAAGCTAGCAAGGACTGAAAGCACAAGAGTCCTAAACAAGGTATCAATGTAACACTTGGTCAAAGCAATCCAGCTGCTGCTACTTGTTATGAAACAAAAACAAATTCAAATTCAGCCAGTTTAAACTATGCCCCAAGATACCAAAATCCAATCAAGTTTGAATTTAGTATTTTGATGATAATATTAAAATCAATGGAACAATCTGATGTTTTGGGGTATAAAACTGGACATTTTGAACAGTTAGGGGTAGAACTGCCAAAGACTAAACAAATGTAGATTGCTAGCTGATGAGCTGTCTGAAAGGTATCAGTCTGTGAGGAGTTTGTGCAGCAGAACATCGAGACCGACCTGGAGAGAATCTACAAAGGAGAAGAAGTGGCAAAGCTGACTGATTCTGAAACGTGATTTTCTTTTTGTAAATCTTAATCAGAATTTTTTTTTTAATCTGACTAGTATTTTAGAGTGGGAGTTAAAAGATAGGTTTAAGAGAAAGGATTTGAGATTAGTTGTTCGTTTCAACATTCTCTGTTGGACTTAAAGAATAAAAATTGTTAATTTTTACTTTAAATAGTGACCTCTGGAATAGTTCTTTGCCTTTTGAATTTTAACAGATTACAGCACAGGGTGAATCTTTTCTGTATTGCTGGTTTAAATTAGCAGAGGAGTTTACCCCATGTGGCAACAATACAAACTGAACTCTAAAATATTTTAATGTGGCCTGCATAACTTTCCTCATAATGGTGTCCCATATTCGATTTTTCGAATTCCCTACTGCACTTAACCTATCCCTTTATTAACCAAGCCTTTTTTCCCCACGTTTATTCTACATCTCCTTTCCTGGTTTTGTTTCAACTACTACTTCCTTGGTCATTAGTGTTTGGTTTGTGCAAGCCAAGTTAACTGGATATTCCTAAGGTTAGTAATCCCCTATCAGTTTGTAGGCGGCATGGTGGCCCAGCGGTTACTACTGCTGCCTCACAGCGGAAGGGTCCCAGGTTTGATTCCAGCCTTGGGCAACTGTCTGTGTGGAGTTTGCACATTCTCCCAGTGTCTGCGTGGGTTTTCTCTAGGTACTCCGGTTTCCCCTCTCAGTCCAAAGATGTGCAGGTCCGGTGAATTGGCCATTCTAAATTGCCCAAAGCATTAGGTGCATTTGTCAGCGAGAAATGGGACTGGGTGGGTTACTCTTCAGAGGGTCGGTGTGGACTTGTTGGGCCAGAGGGCCTGCTTCCACACTGTAGGGAATCTAGTCTAATCTAATTTGCATTACCAGCAGAAAACCAACTGAAAGGAAGCAAAGAATAAAAAGAGAAGACTGTTGTGAACATTAAAGATACTTAGGAATTGTCAACCACTTAAACAATTTTTTTTCAGCAGTTGTGGTATTAAAGGAAGATCTCGTTCTAACCCATGGGAACCATCACAAACAAACAGCCAATCAACATGTATTGCAGCTAGACCACTGTGCACTGTTGGGCTGCCATAGAGATGCATGCACAGAAACCGACCCTTTTATCCAACTTAGCTCTGCTGATTAGATATCCTAAATTAATCTAGTCCCATTTAACAGCACTTGGCCCATATCCCTCTAAACCCTTCCTATTCATATGCCCATCCAGATGCCTTCTAAAATGTTGTAATTGTACCAGCCTCCACTATTTCCTCTGGCACCTCATTCCATGGATGTAGTTTTGCTTGCTGAGCTGCAAGGTTTGTGTTCAGACATTTCCTCACCATACTAGGCAACATCTTCAGTGAACCTCTGAATGAAGCACTGTGTAGCCAGCTTTCTTTTTATATGTTTGAGTTTTCTAGGGTTGGTGGTGCCATTTCCTGTGGTGACGCCATTTCCTGTGGTGACGCCATTTCCTGTTCTTCCTTCTCAGGGGATGTTAAATGGGATCCAAGTCAATGAGTTTGTTCATAGAGTTCATGTTTGAATGTCATGTTTCTAGGAATTCTAATGCGTGCCTGTTTGGCTTGTCCTAGGATGGATGTGTTGTCCCAGTCAAAGTGGTGTCCTTCCTCATCCATATGTAAGGATACTAGTGAGAGTGGATCATGTAGTTTTGTGACTAGTTGACATGACTCGCTCTTACTACATCCAGAATCTCAATCTGGTCTACAAATCTTCTCAAAACTCGGTAACCTCATTCCGTACACACACAACCCGGTTGCGTGAAAGAGTTGCCCCAAAGGTCCCTTTTAAATCTTTCACCCTAAACCTATACCCTCTAGTTCTGGAACCCCCAACTAAGGGAAAAGACCTTGTCTATTTACCCAATCCATGCCCCTCAATGAGATTATAAATGCCTATCAAGGTAACCAGTCAGCCTCCGAAGCTCCAGGGAAAACAACTCCAGCTTATTCAGCCTCTCCCTATTGCTCAACCCCTCCAACATCTGTGGGAATCTTTTCTGAGTGCTTTCAAGTTTACAACATCCTTCCTATAGGAGGGAGGCCAGAATTGCACACAATATTCCAAAAGTGACCCAACCAACGTCCTGGACAGCCATAACACAACCTCCAAACTTAATTAAATGGCTGGCTGCTGTCTCAATCAGGAATCTCAATTTGACATTGTGTCACAGAGCCAAGAGCTGACAGAACAGGTAAATTACACATTGCCTGCTGCCAAAACTGGAATAAAACCCACCTGCTGTTTAAACAAAAATGTTGCAGTGCACAGCAATGGATATCTTACACAATGTGTTTTGGTTACTATTAAGACATGAACGTCCTCTATGAAAAGTTAAAATTAAAACAGTTACATTTCAACATTCAATATTCAAAAATTCAAGAATACAATTCAGCCACAGATTCACATTTCCAGTTTCTGCAACAGCAAAAAGTTAATTTCCACATTAAAAAGGTAAAGTCACCACAGTCTTACCACATGATAGGGCTGTTCTTTCATTAGACAGAGATGACTGGTGGCAGTTTAACCTGAGGGTCACTGCGCTGAGGAGAAAAGGTTGAAAAGGAGAATCTTTCATAATAACCTCAGGTGGTGTGGAAAATGAACCCATTCTGTTGGTATACAACTGTATCACAACTAGCCAATTGAGTTAACTGACTTCCATTCCACAACTAAGTGCATTTATTTAAGTTTGTGACAGAATTATGCCATTCCTGTAATTTCACTGATTGAGCACAACAGCTTGCAGGTCTAACCTCCCAGAAGTACTGGATTTTCCTTTTAACGAGCGAACATGTTATTGAAATAGGATGGTGGCTCTGCTTAGAGGCGGGAGCAAGAAAAATTAACTACCCAAAAAGCTATGCCATTTTGGATTATATGCAAATTAGACCTTGACTGATGAGCCCATTGATGATTCACAACAGAAGGAGTATTTCTTTAAGCATATAAAACAGCGGCATAGCCATGCAACATAGTTGTGAAAATCTCCGCTGCAAAATAATGACAAATTGTTTGAAATTCATAATTCTGTTCATTAAATTCAGCATTTAGAATACTTTACTATTCAGTTCATCAAATTGGGTAATACATTTGATTTGCTTAATTCAAATTCTTTGTTACTGGGTACTGAACAAATGGATTTTTGCTAATGAAATAATATAATTCATACATTTTTGAAAATACTAAACAAAGCGTCAATTATTTTTAGTGTGAGATCTAGGTGTTATTGAAATCATTGTGTTTCCCCTTTTTCTTCCGAATGAAATTTACTCAGAATTGGCTTACAGCTTATTCCCCTTCATTCCCATTACACCATCATGTTGCACGTATCTAAGGAAATGCAACCTGAAATAACTGCACAGAGGGCGGTATCCCATCACCAAGTCACCCTTTGTTTGTTTGTGCACAGCCAGCTTAGAGTCAGTCCCCTCAACTGCGGAGATTCTAAATCCCCTGCTAATATTGGTCAACCAATGCCTCCTGATTGTCCCAGGTTAACAACCTGAAATGGAGGACCTCACAGTCAACAAGTTCCACCTAGTTCTAATCACTACATCCCTCCTTGCCTAAGTCCAGGGATGTAGGCCTCTTCTCTCAGCTTTTCCTACAACATTTTCCTCCCAGGTCCCGTTCCTCTGATTCAGACTTTAACAAAGGTGGCTGTGCTGGACCATAGTCTGTCTCTTGTATTCAGAGCGTTTTGGGAGGGGTTCCTCCTCAAATTCAAGCAGTAATGGCATTGACACTGCATCCATCTTGAAATCAGGAGTTTCCTCGACACTGGACAGGGGAGGAGAATCTACGGTTTTTGACAGGCTTTCTGGTTATTCTGAGGGGTCAGGCATGTTTTGCTTCTGCCCCAGTTGTGAGGTAACAGCTTTCAGGTGATCCACACCTGCGATCAGGACTCTCTCATCTATCCAAACTTTTAAGTCATGGTACCTCAAAGCCATACAGGGCCATTTCCACACCACCAAACTTCGTTCCCCGAATTAAACGGTCTCACTTAGCGGAGGCATATGTCCGGATGTGGCAATCTAGCTGCCATTTCACACTCTCTACTCCTGTCCACTCCCCCGCCTCAAGGTCTGGGAATATCAGGTTTAAGAGAAAGCAAAGACTGCAGATTCTGGACAGTCAGTCAGAGTGAAAAAATGTGACGCTGGAAAAGCACAGCAGTCAGGAGCAGGAGAGTCAACATTTTGGCCATAAGCCCTTTAACAGCAACGTGGAGGGGGAAAGGGACTGAGAGATAAATAGCAGGGGTGGAAGGTACCTGGAAAGATGATCGGTAGATGCAGGTGGTGGGTAATAGTGATAGGTTGGTGGGGAGAATGGAGCAGGAAAGTGGGAAGGAAGGAGAAACAAGATAGGTCAAGGGGGTGGTGCTGAGTTGGAAGGTTGAAACTGGGGTGTTGGGGGGGGGGGGGAAATGGGGGAGGTAAGAGAAGAGAAGGATATTATATCTTTGGTGATGGGGTCTGATGTTAGGTGGCAGAAACGGCAGAAGATAATGCACTGTATCCAGAAGTGAGTGAGGTGGAAGGTGAGAACCATGGGTGTTCTATCCTTGTGGTTGGAGGGTTGGGGTTCAAGGGCAGAGGTGAGGGAAGGGAAGGAGATGATTTAGAGGGTGTAGTTGATCACATAGGAGGGGAAATTGAAATCCTTGAAATAGGAGGTCACCTGGGGATGTCAGATTGTGGAATGGCTGCTCCTGGGAGCAGATATGGTGAAGGCAGGAGAATCGAGAGTAAGGGATCGCATCTTTATGTTGGGGATGGTGGTCTTGATGTAGTCCAGGTAGCTGTGGCGGTCAGTGTTGAGTCAGTCACTGGAAATGGAGATGATGATGTCCAGAAAGGGGAAGGAGATGTTAGAGGTGGTCCAGGTGAACTTAAGGTCAGGGTGGAAGATGTTCATGAAGTTGATGAACTGTTCAACCTTTCCATGGGAGCATGAGGTGGCAGTGATACAGTCGTCATCGACAGAGGAAAAAGGTGGGGGATGGTCTGGTGTAACTGCAGAAAATGAAATGTTCCTACGAAGTCTTGGAAAAGTATGGCACTGGAAAAGCATAGCAGGTCAGGGCAGCATCCAAGGAGCAGGAGATGCAACGTTTCGGGCATAAGCCTTTAATCAGGAAAAGCCCATGCTATGGTGCCCGTGCTATGGTGTGGAGTCTTCGCATCAATACCTTTGCTGCAATCATCCCTGTTGTTGCGTGATGGGTGATTCTATAGTCGAACAGAACCAAGACAGTTTGGCATCAAGTGACGCTTTAGGCTGCTTTTTCAAACTTGCCTTCAAATGTGTGGACTGCTCTTTCCACCAGACCATTGGACGATGGATGGTATGGAGCTGTCCTTATGTGCCAAATGCCATTCAACTTTAGGAAATACCTAAAGTCCATGCTGGTAAATGTCATCGCATTGTCCATGACCAATATTTTCAGGAATCCATGTCTCACAAACGATGCTCGCAGCTTCAGTGTCATCAGAGTTTGCCAAACGGATTTTTATACACGTCCAACCACTTTGGGCATCCATAATGACTGGTCAAGTCGGCAAAAATCCAGATCCAGGGTTTACTTGACCATTCCCAAAAATTTGAGGCTGCTGCTGCTGGCAATTTGTCTTTCTTGACATTCTGGGCACTGCCCCACCACTGCAGCTATGTCGGCATCCAACCCAGCCAACAGATACTGCTTCTTGCTAACACTTTCATCATGGAAACCCCTGGCACACCCTGGTGGAGTTCAGCCAGTATCTGGCAGCAACCTTTAATCAGGATAATCACTCCTGCTGCCCAAAGTAATATTCCGTTGTCTAAGGTGATCTGGTCTCACCAGGTCCAGAAAGGTCTCTATTGTGATGGCCCTTCTGTCTCCCCCATTACCAGCTATTTTAGTTTTGCTAGGACAGGATCTTTTTGTGTCTCCAGTTGGATATTGTTAGTGGTAATAAGAAGGGTGTCCAGGAAGTTTAAAATCAGAACGGACACTTCCAGGGGAGGCACCACTAGTGGAGTAACTATCAGTGGGAGGCAGCTCAAGGCATCTGCATTAGTCACTTGGCTTCCTGAACAGTGCCCTAACTTGTGCATGCTGAGAGTAAAGGCCGAGACTAAATTCAGCCAGAGGCTATGGGTGGCACCACCTGGTCTTCCTTCAGTAACCCTAGCAGGGGTTTGTGATCTGTTCCGATGACAAATTCCTGTCTGCAAAAGTACTGGTGGAACGTCCTCACACCAAAGATAACCGCCAAACCTTCTTTCGCTATCTGGGCAAGTTTGCGTTCAGCATCAGCCTAAATGAAAGCGGCATGGTGCCTCAGTGGTTAGCACTGCTGCCTCACAGCACCAGAGACCCGGGTTCGATTCCAGCCTCGGGTGACTATGTCGAGTTTGCACATTCTCCCAGTGTCTGCATAAGTTTCCTCTGGGTTCCTCCCACAATCCAAAAATGTACAGGTCAGGTGAATTGGCCATGCTAAATTGCCCATGTTGTTAGGTGTGTTAGTCAGGGGTGACTATTGGGTGGGGGAAATGAGGCTGGGTGGGTTACTCTTCAGGAGGGTCAGTGTGAACTTGCTGGACCGAAGGGCCTGTTTCCATACTGTAGGAAATTTAATCTAATCAAAATCTGGGAAGCGTACGTTATCAGGCATTCCTTTCTTTTGGACCACCAGTGAGCCAACACTACCCCAATACAGCACAGGAAGGCATCGCATGTCAGCATCACCTCTCACATCAGATCGCAGTAGGCCAATGCCTTTGATGACGATAGCTTTTTCACTTTCCGAAAAGCAACTTCTTGGTTATGCCACCATTTGCAAGGCTGACCCTTTTTCAATAGTAGGTCTAAGGGTGTCAAGATGGAGACCATGTTACATATGACTTTTTCATAATAATTCGTCAAGTCAAGAAAAGATCTAAGCTTCGGTACAACTTGGGAGCTGGAGCTCCTTTGATCGCTCTCATTTTATCTTGCAGTGGGTGTAATCTATTTTTGTCAACTCTAACCCAAGTAGGTCACTTGCAGTGCTTGAAACAAACATTTTTCCTCTCTGTGTATGCCTGCCTAGGAGAAATGTTTAAGCATAATATCAGAGTTCTCCAAATGCTCTCTATTGTTCGTTCCAGTTATTAGCATATCATCCAGATAAATGGCAACTGGGGCAAACCTTGTAAAAGGTTCTCCATGGTCCACTGGCTGACAACGTACAAAACAGCCACTTGGAGTAAACCCTTATAGGTGCTAATTATAGCATAGGTCTGGGATTTCTCATCCAGTCACAAGTGCAGGTAGGCATGGCTAAGTCCAGCTTTGTAAAGGACATGAGCCATGGCAACTTTGTGTACAAGTCCTCTATGCGAGGGATGTGTTATTTATCCAACCACAAGAAGCAGTCTACAATTTGCTTCAAGTCCCACAAAGGCAAACTGAGCCATCAGGCTTCGCATTTGCTACATTCCGCAAACTGTACCTGGTTTGATAGTGCCTTTGCTGTTCAGCATCCTGATTTCTGTCTCTACTTTTGCCCACAAGGCAAATGGCACCAGGCAAGCCTCGGGGGAAAAAAAAAAATCACAGAACTGCTTCCTGGTCAATGTAAAGTGGCTTTGGCCTCTTTGATATTCACAAGTTCTTCTTGGAAAAACTCCTGGGTACTTCACTCGTACTTCACTACGGCAGCCATTTTCCAATTGAAAAATGTTGAGCCAATCTAGATAAATTTTCTTCAACCAATTCTGCCCCAGTAGGCTTGGGCCGAAGCCTCTCACTACCATCGGTGGTAACTGCGCCAACTGCTTCTCATAGGAAATTAGTACTCTTAGTTTGCAACGGTTCCCCAGTATACGTTCCCAATCTGGCCGAGGTCATGCGTGAACTTAAGGGTTGGAGACCCGAGCAAATCTAGTTAAAGACAGTTCTGCAACCACAGATACAGCTGCTCTGGTATTTGACCTCCATGGGAACTGGGTGACCAGTTAACCAAGCATTAATTTAAATTGGTTGCAATTTGGATGTGACTAAGCAATTTAATTATTCCAATCCACATCAGGGAATTTTCCAAGCTGCGCATTCCCTTGGGTACCGGTCTACAAGTTTCCTTACTCAAGTCAGGGGTTATAGGACTCCTTTGCAATCTCAGGTCCACATCCTGACAGCAATTACAATGGTTTGCCGGCCCAAATTCTGAAGAACATTATAGCAACTGGGCCGAGGCTTGGCTGTGGTACGGGGTTCTGCTGTGGAATGGCCTCAGGTCCCTTGGCTCAGGCTATTCCCTGCATGAGGCTCTGCAATTACTTACACTCAAGTGGTGTGCCTCAAGCTCAATGGCCAGTTGAGAGCATCCACTTCCATCAGGATGCTTTATAATTCCCACACTGCACTTGCCACATTTTCCCATATGACAAAGCCAGTTGCATTGCTTGCTTGAAGTCCAGTTGGGCTTCAGCGAGTAGGCACTTCTACATGGCTACGCGATCTATCCCACATACCAAAAAGGTGTTTCAGCATCACACTCATGGTTAACGAAAATATACATGCCTCTATCAGTCACCTTAACTTTATCAAATATCCTGGTTCTCTAACAGCAGAATAAAACCGATAGCATGTTGGTCGGCCCCATGCCCCTTCTAGCTCTCAGTTGCCCTAACACACCTTCCGGCCACCTCTGGGATGGCCCATCCTGTTTACCCAAACCCCCCCCCAGGATGACAGTGATCAGGATGGCCTACCCATTTTCCAGCTTCCTTATCCACCCTTTCGCGCATTCTGGCTACCTCGAGGACGACCCACCCCAGTACCTGCCCGGGGTGACAGTGCTGAGGTTAGCCTACCTGTCTTCCGGTGCTCTGCCTGCCCCTACGTACCATCGGACTCTCACCCACTCAGACGCACCATCCGGTCTGTGGACTGCCCTGACACACTTTCCGGCCACCTCCAGGACAGCCCATTCCTTTCCCTGGGACGACGGCGCAGAGGGCAGCCCACAAGCCTACTGGATCTCAGCCTGACCTTGTGTACCTTCTAGCTTTTGGCCACCCTGACAGTGTTCAGGGATTCTCCCCAAGACCTTACCATTCATTAACTGTACTCCCCAAGACATTACCATTAAAGTGTACAAGTCCTGCCCTGATTTACCTTTCCAAAATGCAGCACTTCCATCTGTCACTCCTCAGCCTCTCTGATCAAGGTCCTATTGTACTTAGATAACCTTTGCTGTCCACACCACCACCAATTTTGGTGTCATCTGCAAACTTACGAAACATATCTCCCATGTTCACATCCAAATCATTCATCTAAATGACAAAAAGCAGGTGACCCAGCACCAATCCTTGTGGCACACCTCTGGTCATAGGCCTCCAGTCTGAAAAGTAACCCTTCATCAACAACCTCTGTCTTCTATTTTCGAGCCAGTTCTGTATCAAATGGCTAGTTGTTTTTGTATTCCATATGATCTACCCTTGCTAACCAATCTACTATATGCGACCTAGTTGTATGCCTTACTTAAGTCTCAATGGATCACATCCACCTCTCTGCCGTCAGTCTTCCAAAAACTAAATCAAGTTAGTGAGACACTATAACTCCCACAGAGCCATGTTAACTATCCCTAATCAGCTCCTGCCTTTCCAAATACATACAAGTCCTGTCTCTCAGGATCCCCTCCAACACTAGTGATGCCAGGCTCACCAGACTGTCATTTGCAGATGACACCAAGTAGTGGCACTACTTCAGAATATATTCAAGACAGACATTGAGATTTTGAAGACATCAAGGGATAGGAGGGAAAAAAGCAGGTACATGGCATTGAGATAGAGGATTTGCCATGGTCATATTGAATGACGAAGCAAACGCAAAGGGCCAAATGACCTACTCCAGCTCATTGTTTTTATGTAAAAACATGACACAAGGTTATGTACAGACTATTCGGACACCATTGAGAGGAAGCAGAAGCACTGGTGACAGCACACATGGGAGATAGTGTGTACAAGAGGGTGAGAGAGTGAGCACAGGGGAAAAAGTGAAGGAAAGAGGACATGGGTGGAGTTGCTGGAGGTGGCACTGAGATAGCATTGAGTACAAGGGAAGGTAATTATATGCCATCAGGTATTGGTAGCATGTAAGTTAGAAATAGGTGTAAGCCACAGATAGGTCCTTGATTAACACCAGAGGCAATGGTATTCAGTCCCAAATATGACCTTTTTTGTTTCTTGTTTCTAAAGGATGTCCACAAGTATAATCAATGGATGTCATTAAGATTGAGAGGGAATAAGGGAAACCACTACAGTAGTTCTCTATTTGCAATCAGCTAGATACGAATGGAACCAAAGAAAGAAGGTACACCCAGTTGGAAGACAGAGAAATGGCTTTGTGGAAGATGCAGTGTTCAAAGGCTGCATGCTGCATGAAACAGGCAAGGAACAACAGTCATGTAAGATGTCATTTGTGACCTTGACAAGAGCTGTTTCAACGCTGGCAGTGGCAGAAGCCTGGTCAAAGGGAGTTAAACATTGAGCTCAGAATGACTAACAAATTTGGGAGACAACACTTTCAATGACACTGGATATGGGGCAGTTGTTTGCCAGGACAGTGAAGTTAAGTTGCTTTTATTTTTAACAAGACAGTTGATGATGGCAAATGGAAGGAGAGGGAAGATATTTTTACAAATAGACTGGATTATCGTATTAGCGAATTGGGGTCAGGAAGGGGAGTTAGTTGATTGCTAATGAATTGGGAATAAGCTCCATGAGCACAGAAGGGATGTGGCAGGAGCCACCGATCAGATTATCTCAGTCTTGGTAATATCCCTCGATTATACTTGATTAAGGTGGTCACCCTTAAAAATGAGAAACAAAGGGTCATATTTAGAGCAAATCTGATAGTTATACTGCAATGAATTTCTGAGGCAACATTTCAGATCTTCTAGACGTACCATTTATGGATTTTCAGATGCACTTGGACAAGGTGCCACTTAAGGGGCTTACAACAATTAAAAGGTAATATTTTGAAGTGGGGATATACAGATCTAGAAAATTGAAGCACATGCAGAAAAACAAAAAAAAAAGTGATAATTAGGTTTGTATGTAGTTAGTTGATGAAGGAGCATCACTCCGAAAGCTAGCGTGCTTCCAATTAAACCTGTTGGACTATAACCTGGTGTTGTGTGATTTTTAACTTTGTATACCCCAGTCCAACACTGGCATCTCCAAATCAGGTTTGTATGTAGGAATTGATAATAATCAGTTCTTCTATAATACAATGGTTTGTTCTTGTGCAACCCCATGTTATAGAAAAATTGTGCTTTAGAAACAGCATTTAAAAGAGTGTTGGGTGCTGTAACTGAATTACAGCCAACACGTTTTAAAAGATTGTGCTGTAGAAACAGCATTCCCCAATTGTTAGTTGTGTTCCAACGAATTCACACCAACAAAAACTGCATTATAACACAGCCTCTTACCCAAGTGCATTATAACAAGAACCTCTTATCACCATTCTTCATCCACCCATACAACAGCAAGCAAAGTAATACTGATATTATTATAAAATGAAATTAAAGACGGTCAGGAAAACTTATCAAACATGGGCGATCCCAGATATATTTCATGTACAGCTACATTCCAAGTAAAGGCTACATTCCAACAATGGTCAACAGTAAGGAACCCAGAGCCAGGGCTCCAGGAATGACAAGGGAAATGCAGAATATGATAAAACAAAAGTAGAGGCTGCATATTGCGCGTGGGGTGAATTCTTCAAGTGAGAACCATGCTAAATTAATGAAGTTGATAAGGGGAAAAGAAAGGCTGAAGGTCCCAACAGTTAGGGACTTAAAACAAAGGAACCAATTAAACAAAAACAAAATGCATATTCATCCCTAAAATTTGTTACCAAATATTTAATTAACATAGCTACCAAGTATTTACAGCAGCAAAATATGTAGCTCATCCCAAAGTGGTCATGGTTGCACAAGAACCTCTTACCACCACCCTTCATCTAATTCCAGACACATGTCCTTTTGTTCTTTTTCTCCTTATGTTTATTCAACTCCTCCTTGTGGTAGCACATTCCATATATGAACCACTTCCTGGGTGAAGATTTTCCTGAATTTCCTTTTATTAGTAACTGTCTTACATTGACAGCCCCTAGTTTTGAACATCCCCACAAGAAGAAACATTTTTGATCAAATCCTTTTGGAATTTTAAAACATCTCTATGAAGTCAATCCACTGCCTTCTCAACTACAGCAAAGAACTCCAGACTTTATCTTTCTTAATGGGCAATGCTTCAGATTCTACTTAATTTACTTTACTAATGAACTCTATATTATTGTTTATACAGGAACAAATATTCCCTTGAAGTAGCACAACCTTTGAGGGCGGCACGGTGGCACAGTGGTTAGCACTGCTGCCTCACAGCGCCAGAGACCCGGGTTCAATTCCTGACTCAGGCGACTGACTGTGTGGAGTTTGCACATTCTCCCCGTGTCTGCGTGGGTTTCCTCCGGGTGCTCCGGTTTCCTCCCACAGTCACAAAGATGTGCGGGTTAGGTGAATTGGCCATGCTAAATTGCCCGTAGTGTTAGGTTAAAGAGGTAAATGTAGGGGTATGGGTGGGTTGCGCTTCGGTGGGTCGGTGTGGACTTGTTGGGCCAAAGGGCCTGTTTCCACACTGTAAGTAATCTAATCTGATTAAAGGTGAATATCACAGCAGGAATCAAAGATGAAATTACTGAAGCATCCAGTGAGGCTTTATGGGTGGAGCTAAGAAGGGGGTGGTGATGTTATTGGGGTTGTACTATAGTCCCCCAAATAGTCAAGAATTAGAGGAACAAATACAGAGATTGGGAAGACTTGCAGTAGCAACGGGATTGTCATAGTAGGAGATTTTAAATTTTCCAAACAGACTGGGACTACCAGACCATTAAAGGCTTAGATGGGGTGGAATTTAAGTGCATTCAGGAAAGTTTCCTCGAGCAGTATATATACAGTCCTACTTGGGAAGGGGCAAAACTCAAACTACTTAGGAAATAGGGTAGGACAGGTGATGAAGTGACCAGGAAGGTTGGTGACAGCAGGGGTGGGAAACATAGACAATATGAATTTCAGTAAGGCCTTTGATAAGGTTCCACACAGTAGGCTGCTCTGGAATGTTAGATCACATGTAATCTGGGAGAGCTGGCAAATTGGATACAAAATTGGCTGGAGAGTAGGAAGCAGAATATAATAATGGAAGGATACTTGTCAGACTGGAGGCCAGTGACTACTGAAATGCCTCAGGGATAGATGCTGGGCCCATTGCTATTTGTTATTGTTACATGGGGTAAATCCTTCTGCAAATTTAAACCAGACCCCAGAAAAGCTCATTTCACCTCGCAACCTCATAATCTGTTAAAAGTATGAGTGACCAAGAACTATAAAAACCCCTCTATGTAACAAAAAAAAACAATTTATTCTTTAACTCCAAAGAACACAACAACATTAAGCAACTATCCACACAATAATCCTCCTTTCTCTGATCAATTTATCCACCTTCCAGTCTAGAACAAAACATCAATGCGATAATCGGGGCAGGGTGTGTTTAAGTTTAACAAAAACAAATCAAATTTCAAACCCAGCCAGTTGTCGCTTTTCCCTTGGTATCTTAGTCTGTACTTTCTTGGGGAGTTAAGAGTCATAGAGATGTACAGCACGGAACCAGAGCCTTCGGTCCAACTCATCCATGCCGACCAGATATCCCAACCCAATCTAGTCCCACTTGCCAGCACCTGGCCCATATCCCTCCAAACCCTTCCTATTCATATATCCCTCCAGATGCCTTTTAAATGTTGCAGTCGTACTGGCTTCCACCACTTCCTCTGGCAGCTCATTCCACACACGTACCACCTTCTGCATGAAAATATTGCCCCTTAGGTCTCTTTTATATCTTTCCCCTCACCTGAAACCTATGCCCTCTAGTTCTGGACTTACCCACCCCAGGGAAGAGACTTCGTCTATTTATCCTATCATGTTCTCCTGATTTTATAAACCTCTATTAGGTCACCCCTCAGCCTCCGATGCTCCAGGGAAAACAGCCCCAGTCTATTCAACCTTTCCCTACAGCTCAAACCTTCGGTCTTCTGCTTCACAAACTTCACATGAAAAAGAGGCTCTGCAGTCCATATTCGTGTTGATGCTCTTTGCTGCTCTGGCTAACTGTACAAAATACCCAAATTTTATATACCACAAAACATCAGACTGTCCCATTGGTTTGATGTCATCAAAACAGTAAAATTCAAATTGGATTGCATTTTGGTATCTTGTGATATAATTTAAATTGATTGGTCAAATTTGAATTTGTTGTGTATCATGGTAATGCAGCTCCAGCTATTTGTTTCACAATCAAATCTTACATTCTTTAATTTTTCAGCACACTGCGCCTATCTAGGTCCGTGTAGATAGGCACACGGACTCTCTCAAAAGTACAGTACACACCTATACCTTCATAACGTTATCTATATCAATGATTTGGATGAGAATGTACAAGGCATGATTAATAAGTTTGCTGATGACAGTAAAATAGGTAGCATCGTGGACAGTAAGGAAGGTTATCAGAAATTGCAGCAGGACATTGATCAGCTGGGAAAGTGAGCCGAGAATTGGGAAATGAAATTTAATATAGATAAGTGAGAGGTCTTGCATTTTGGAAAGTCAAATCAAGGTAGGAGTTTCAAGGTGAATGGTTGGGCCCTAACGAGTGTGTTGGAACAGAAATACTTTGGTATTCAGGTACACTGTTCTCTCAAAGTGGAGTCACAGGTAGACAGGGCAGTGAAGGAGGCTTTTGGCATACTGGCCTTCATCAGTCAGGGCACTGAGTACAGGAGTTGGGAAGTTATGTTACAGTTGTACAGGACATTGATGAGGCCACATTTGGAATATTGTGTTTAGTTTTGATCACCTTGCTATAGGAAAGTTATTACTAAACTGGAAAGAGTGCAGCAAAAAATTTACAAAAGGATGCTGCCAGGGCTCAAGTGTCTGAGTTATAGGGAGAGGTTGGACATGCAAGGGCTATTCTGCTGAAAGTGTAGGAAACTGAGCAGAGATATTATATAAGTGCATAAAATCATGAGAGGCATGGATAGGGTGAACACACTGTTTTCTTCCCCCAAGGTTTGGGAATCAAGGACTAGATGGCATCAGTTTAAGATTTGAGGGGAAAGAATAAAAGGGAACCCAAGGGGCAATTTCTTTTACACAGAGAGTGGTACACGTGGAATGAGCTGCCAGCAGTACTGGTTGAGTTGGGTACATCAACATTTAAAAAGGCATTTGGACAAATACATGGATAGGAAAGGTTTAGAAAGATATGAGCCAAGTGCAGGGAAATGAGGTTAGTGTTGGTAGACATTTTGGTTGGCATGGACCAGCTTGGGCCAAAGGGCCTGTCTCCGTGCTGTAGGACTCTATGACTCTCTAATTGCATTAAAACCCAGAAGCCCCCACACAAGCCCCTTGAAGTTACTGCCTGTGTATGACCACAAAAAAATTCTAAATAGCATTGACATGAATAAACCATGCACAAAAGTGATGGGCGACAGTGCTTTTCACAGCAGCCCAAGGAGTTATATAACCAAGGTTTCCTACAAGTTGAACTCTTCCTGTTGAATTCTATCCCTCTGAAAATGAATCCCAGTGCATTGTTGGCATTTTATAGTTATATTACCCTCTGTCCCTAATTTCTACTTTTGCTCATTATTTTCTTTGAAGTTCAAACAAGCCTGCGGTTACTCGGTCCCACCCAAAGAACACAAGAGGAAACCTAGTATGATATACTTTACTTTATATTGTTCTTAAACACAAATGGTATTGGTATTGATGTACAATGTAAATTCACATGCTGAGTACAAGCAACACAAATGAGCGATCACTTTCAATTCTGTCATTCAAAGGACTGAAATATAAACATTGTTATATTTATATTGCACCTTGTGTAGTTGCGACATTCAAAGCACTTCATGTGAATTGCTTTGAAGTACAACAGGTGTTATTCTGATAAAACTTGAACTGTAAATTAGCACAATTCAAAACACCAACATTTTCTGGATTAACATTTCAAAACAAAAAGAAAACAAACTGAGGCTCTCTGTCCATGTTAGAGGTAAATTTTCACCTGAAGAGTAAGCAAATACTCAAACAGATTTTATATTGAAGGCTTCTATAAATGGAGATGATTGTTGGGCACAGAGGGAACAGGTATTCCATACCCCAGCAAAAAAAAAATCTTATTCCGGATTCCCTTTCAAATCTATTATTGCATTAAGAGTGGTAAGTACATTTCCGAAACACCTCAGGCGGCTGTAATCAAACAAAATTTTACATTAAGTCACTCAAGGGCATCAGGAGACCAAAAGTTTAAGAGTTGTTTTAATGAACATCTTTAAAAGAAGGAGGAAGAGAGACTTGAGAAAGAGATGTATTCCAGAGAAGCTGAGGACATGGTAGTGATGAAAATTGAGGATGCACAAGGAGGCTGGAATTTCCATGCTGTACAACTCTATAATACAGTAATAGAGATGTACAGCACAGAAACAGACCCTTCAGTCCAACTCGTCCATTCTGACCAGATATCCTAACTCAATCTAGCCCCATTTACCAGCAGTTAGTCCATATCCCTCTAAACCCTTCCTATTCACATACCCATCCAGATGCCTTTAAAATGTTGTAATTGTACCAGCCTCCACTGGCACTTCATTTCATACACACACCACCCTGTGTGAAAAAGTTGCCATAGATCCCTTTTAAATCTTTCCCCTCTCAACCTAAACCTATGCCCTCTAGTTTTGGACTGCAATACTCCAGGGAAAAGACTCTGTTTACTTACCCTATCCATGCCCCTCATGATTTTATAAACCTCTATAAAAGGGCACCCCTCAGCCTCCGACACTTCAGGGAAAACAGCCCCAACCTGTTCAGACTCTTCCTATAGCTAAAACCCCGTAGCCCTGACAACATTCTTGCAAATCATTTCTGAACCCTTTTGAGCTTCACAACATCATTTCAATAGCAGGGAGACCACAATTGCATGAAGTATATTCCAAAAGTGACCTAACCAAATGTCCTGTACAGCCGCAACATGACTGCCCAATTTCTATACGCAATACACTGACCAATAAAGGCAAGCATACCAAACACATTCATCACTATCCTTTCTACCTGTGACTCCACATTCAAGGACCAATGAACTTGCATGCCAAGGTCACATTTGCTCAGCAACACTCCCCAGGACCTTACCATTAATCGTAGAAGTCCTGCTGATTTGCCTTTCCAAAATGCAGCACCTCATATTTATCTAAACTAAATTCCATCTGCCACTCCCTGGCCCATAGGCCCATCGGCCCATCTGACCAAGGTCCTATTGTACTCAGTGTTGAAGAGTTGTGAAACAAGTGGCTGTTTCAGAAATAAGAGGCAGCCAGAATTTAGAGATTTGAAAACAAGGGCAGAAACACAAAAACAAAAATCAAAAAAGGTGCTGCCACTTAAAAAGCCTACTGAGGCCAGTTAGTGCATAAACAAGATTGGTGAAAATAACATGGTCTGAATTAGGCCAGGGGAACACCGATTTCCAGACCATCAGAATATTAATTACAAAACATCCTGGAAGGTTTTAAAAGTTTTATGGACAGGCACTAGAGGGAGATTTGGAAAGCTATGTGACAACTTACTGGTGAAACATGCCAGAATTATTTCAGGAAGATAGAAATACTGAGCTGCAAGTTCCACGTACTGAGAATCAAACAACTTCCACAGCAGTTGGTCATTCCAATTAAATGCACTCGTGTCATTATGTCATCAGATATTTGAGATTTGTTCCACTATTCATATATACAAAAAAGCCTTGACACCATTTCGAGCATAAACATATAAAACCTGCAACAACTATTTAACCTGCACAATGCATTGTAGTCGCTTTTACATTTACAGCATAGCACCTTCTCCCAGGCAGCCTTTGTTAAACTCAAGGTTGAAAGGAGCAGTAACTGAACAGTTCCCATTCAGATGCTCAATGAAAAAAACTTTTATTTTGAATTTTACTATGCAAGTTAATTGTTAGTTCAAAAGCTAATCCATAGACCTTGAAATTGCTTTATTTCTTCTGTATCGGAATTTTTAAAAAAAATCAAATTAGGACACAAGGTTGTTTGAATTACAAATCAAAATTCCTGATTTGAAACCAGCTAAAATTAATCTAATGTGCAAGATTGTTTCAAGGCATAGGAGCCCCAATTAGTCACTTTATAGATTTCTTGCTACAATAGCGTAAAGCACTTTATATGGCATCTATAATCCAGTTTGTAGGACAATACTGTCAGACCTCCAGAGCTGGATTATTTCCTTCAGTCACAAGTGAATTATTTTAATGGTAACAAAGTTATAACAGAGTGAGCAAAAATAACATCATTTATTTTAAGGGTGGAAAAGAAATCAATACTTTACTTTTGTTCATTTTGTTTTCACTTCTCCATTTTCATTTGGTAAAACACATCAGGTAAACCCATTCAATGTACAGAGACTTCAAATAACAAGAAAGAATTTCCATTTCATCTCAGCAGTCCTCAGCCTTCTGGACCCAAGAGCAAGTTTGACAACTTCGGTGCGCAGCCTCTCTAGCTTGCTACATGGAATTTCAACTCCACAATTGGCTTATTTCTTTATCCTTCCATGCTGTATTAATTGACTACTAAATATCCACTTACATGTCTTCTGGACACATCTTTTTAGAAACAATTGTATTTTATTTTCCCCAATTACCATCCCGCGTTTTGCCATAGTGACATTTTTTTTATTTTTTGAGCTCTGGTACACCGCAATCTTCCCTTTCCTCATTGACCTTCTGTTCTTTCTGCCCCTTCCCCTCTTCATCCAACTTTCTTCTGTTCCAATGAAGGTCATCAATCTGAACCATTAATTGCATTAAACTCCACAAATTCTGCTTGACCTGTTCAGCATTTGCAACACACACACACACACACACACACAGTTACAATTAATAATTTTAAGAGTAATCACAACTGAAACACAATGACAACCAATTCCACTAACAGTAGTGAGATAAATGACCAGTTTCTTTCCTTAAGTGGCATTTTCTAATGCACTAATTTTGGCCAGGATGTCAGAAGCATTTCTTAGTTCATTAAGCAGCTCCACACATGTGGATTTTCCCTATGAATATTAGTGCTCACCCAACCTGAAGTACCAAGCTCTTATCAGTGAGATTGTATGACTCATGCAAAGTTACTTTGGCTTAAAACATTAATTTTAATTGGATAAGATGAGAGGGAAAAAGAACAGATTATTAAAAATAGTATTCTGACGATACAGGTCACAACTGTACTATCAGCTACCTTTCTGGACAACCGATAAAGCTTTGAATAAATCAAATTTTGCCAATTCTCCATTTGGTGCTAAAGATATCAACAGAAGAACAATAGGTTTCTCCTCCAAACCAAGTTACACCAAATTACTCCAGCATAGATTCTGTCACTAATAGAACATTTTTGTACAACAAAATACTTGAGGTACAGCTCACCACTCAAGAATGCATGTGGACTTTTATCAATTTTTAGTAAAATGAATTATTTATGAATGACCCGGTTTTTAAAAGCTTAACGTCAACAATGTACATGTTAAAAAATATGCTTATTTGGGTCACTAATTAGATGGGTGATAGAGAGATTAAAGGGCACAATAAATGCTCTAGCTACAGAATAAATACATCAAACATTACCTTAAAATAGAAAAGGGCTCAGTGCAATATTAATTCAACAGACATGCAGCATTCAGAAAAAAAAGAGAACAAACTATAGTGACAATATAGTTTCAACTTCAGACTAAAGTTCTGAATTATTGCAGATTAAAAGGCCAGAAGTTTTTTGTGCCTAAGTGAGAAAATAAAAAGTACTTCAGTCTAAGCCACAAAACTTAGTCAATAAAATCTTTTCACATATTTTACCAAACAGAAATGAAAATCATTGCTCAGATTTTAAAAGAAAATATCAGTATATAGCCGAATTTGAGCTTAGTGTAATGGAAAACCCAAGCATTGCAGTTCTGAAGTTTAGATGATGATTCATTGGCCACATGCAGACTTCATTCTTTTGAAAGTTCAGAGATCCCAGTAGGGTCCAAGGAAACAGTAGCTGTGTGGAGTATGGATCAAGCGGTGACAGTCCTAGAGTCTGGCTCATTGTTCAACAAGCAACTCGATCATTAAATATCTAACTCTGACTCCGCTGTACTCTGAAGAGAATTTCAGAGTCAAACAACACTCAAAGAACTCCTTCATATCTCCCATTTAAATTGGAAGCCTCTCATTATAAACCGCACCCTCTAGTTCAACACCCCCCCACAAGATCGATCCTTTGAGGACCCACCTTGTCAAGTCTCCTCAGAATCTTGAATACTTCAATACAACAACCTCTTACTCTTTGCGTAGGCATTAAACCAACCTACTCAGTCTTCCCTAAGGCAACCCCCTAATCCCATTAAACCAGCCAAGTAATCCTCATCTGATCTACAGTACTCTACAAACATCTCTCAAGGAAACCAAAACTGTACACAGCACTTCTGATGCAGTCTCACCAAGGGCCCCTATAGATATCGCAACACTTCCCTACTTTTATACTCCATTCCAGAGATCAATCTTTTTTGATGCTTCACCTTGATTATCCAAAAGGTGACTTTTGGTTTATAGGGCCTCCTTTACCATTCTCTCCAACTCCTTTAGATGCTTTTTTTTAAAAAAAGGGTATTGCTTCATTAAAGATTACACAAATAACAAATACTATATATAAAAAAAACAAATAAAGTATATCTATAAACAAGATATTTATAATTTAACAAAACTAAGTTTATCAAAGTTTCATTTCAGAAACAGTAACTACGTGGCACAAAGTAACATATTGGGAATAATTTCAAAAAAGTCCTTTGCCCTTGATAATTTTGTTTAAAATGTGAGAACTGACAAACACTTCTAGGTTCTCCAATCCTAGATTCTATTTTGAGCAGCAACCATAAGACACAGGGGAACTTATCACTGAAGGAGATGAGGCAGCGAGAATGAGATAGCCAGGATCTGTAGCTGGAGGGGCATCTCACTGCTGTCTCTCCCATGACAGGGAGAAAAAAGTGTTTTCTTAATTGCCACTCATCACTGGTTTCACACTGGTTTTTTTTTGGGGGGGGGGGGGGACTTTAAAAAGGACAATATTGTGTACTGCCCCATATATTTTGATCCATGCTCCATCCCCCTTACAACTATGGCCAATAGCCCTTCCAAGTCACTTGCAGTATCTGTACGCTAATCTTTTCTGGCTCATGCATTGGAAGACCTAGATTCCTCTGTACCACAGTTCTGCAGTCTTGCTCCATTTAAACAATATCTTGTTTTTCAGTTTTTGTTACCAAAGTAGAAAACCACACATTATGCAACATTATGCTCCACTTACCAAATGCTTGCTCACTAATTTAACCTATCTATATCCCTTTGCAGATTGTTAAATCCTCTGCATAACTTGCTTTCCTATCTATCTAAATATCATCAGCAAATTTAGTCAGTCATTCCAGTCATTAGTGTAGATCATAAATAGATATGGCCGTACAACTGATCCCTGCGATAATCTACAAGTTACAGTTTGTCAAGCTTAAAATGATGCATTTATTCAAACTATTTCCTATTAGGCAATTCTCTATGCATGTGAACATATTTTCCCCAACACTATGAATTTTTAACACCTGCAGTAATTTTTTATGTGACACTTTATCAAATCCAAATATGCTACATCTACTGTCTGCCCTCTACCTATTCTGCTTGCTTCCTGTGAAGGCCCCAGCTTCATCTAATAGCACAGTTCTCAATTTAGCAATCTTTTTCACATATTTGTAGAAACAACTCTTCATATTTCTAGCTAACTTTCTCTCAAACTCTAATTTCTCTCAATTTATGAACCGTTCTTTGTTGCTCGATAAAACTTGCCCATCAACAGCTGCCACTAATCTTCTCCATATTATATATGTTTCCTTTCAATTTGATACGATCTTTAACTTCCTTAGTTTGCTGCTGTCGTGTCGCTTTCTCTCAGGCTTATTCTTTAAACTCTTGCCACTGTTATTCAAGTATAGGCAATGCACAGAAGTATCAAAAAGCTGACCCCAGTATGATTGGTTTGAGTTTAAGGAATAATTGGGCTTTTTCAACTAAGTTTTGGTCAGTGTTGAAGAAATTATCCTTTAGAAGTACCTAATATGGCTAACAGACATATCTGATATTTACATGCTAAATGTTTAAATTGCAGAGACAATACAAGAGGTTACAGTTTCAAAATAATGAAATCTGTGCTGATTCCAAATTTTGTGCAAAGTAAACATCACAGAGGAGGAGGGAAACAGATTTGTAAGATATTCTATTTCCTTCCCGAGCTTTTCTCTATTTTTGCTTACCTCTCTCAAGCGATTACATGGCCATTGGATGGTACAAAAGCACCTAGGTCAGGGTGTCCTTAACATTGGAAAAATGGAGCAAGCTTGAATGTAGCTTGTATTTACCAATTGCAATTTCTATACATTTGAATACAAAATTAACTGGTGATGTACACAATTCCAAAATAAAATGCCATAGTCAATTGTCAGCTGTTTGGACAATACATGGTAGTGTGGATGTGCAGAGGGATCTTGGAGTCCATGTACATAGATCCCTGGAAGTTGCCACCCAGGTTGATAGAGCTGTTAAGGCGGCATATAGTGTGTTAGGTTTTAATTGGTAGAGGGATTGAGTTCCAGAGCCGCAATATCATACTGCAACTGTACAAGATGCTAGTGTGGCTGCACTTGGAATATTGTGTACAGTTCTGGTCGCTATATTTCGGGAAGAATATGGAAGCATTGGAAGACGTAGAGGAGATTTACCAGGATGTTGCCTGGTCTGGAGGGAAGGTCTTATGAAGAAAGGCTGAGACACTTGGGTCTGTTCTCATCGGAAAGAAGAAGGCTAAGAGGGGATTTGATAGAGACATGCAGGATGATCAGAGGATTAGATAGGGTAGACAGTGAAAGTCTTTTTCCTAGGATGACGACATCAGCTTGTACGAAGGGGCATAACTATAAATTGAGGAGTGATAAATTTGACACAGATGTCAGAGGCAGGGTCTTTACTCAGTAGTAAGGGCGTGGAATGCCCTACATCCCAATGTATTTAACTCAGCCACATTCGGGAGATTAAAACAATCCTTGGACAAGCACATGGATGATTGGATAGTGTAGGGAAGGAGCTGAGAATATTTCACAGGTCAGCGCAACTTCGAGGGCTGAGGGGCCTGTTCTGCGCTGTATTGTTCTATGTTCTATATTGTGGATTGATAATGTTGCATGGATAGTCTGATCAATCTATCATAATTAAAGAGAAGCTTTTATCGAAAATCGTTGATAAGTTTACACTGGTTGAGAACAAACAAACTGTCACTATACACTTACATTCAGATTTTAGATGGGGTTTTATTAGGATTTTATATTTGTGTAATGTGCAGCAGTGAACATCTCAGGTTTTTATGGAGGAGCCACTAAACAAACTAGGTTCTTGAATATGAAAGTGCAACACACCATTGTTCATTTATCTATTTAAGCGGACTGTTTATTTAATGGTACATCTCAGAATTCTTCTTCTCTCTTGATTTAAAACAGAGACCATTTGAAAAGTATGAAAACACAATGAACTCTGTAAACTAGTTCTCTTTGTATGTAATGCAACACTTTATATCAGTGCAAAGATTCAGTTGAACTCAACCCACAATTTTCATAAAACTTCACTTTGGTTTAAAGGAAGAATGTTCTGGCAATTCAATCTGGAGGAGATTACAGCAGAGAAGAAATGTGAACTTTAAAGAAAAATCTCTTCATTCATACATATTGTTCCTTCAATTCACATTTCCACTTGTCATGGACATTTAGTATATCTGAGGAACCTTGCATTTTCTTTATTCTGCAATTACTTTGATCTCTATACGGCAAACATCAGTCCTGCATTCATACACTGACCGCAACTTCACAGAAGTTATTTCTACCACACAATTCAACCATTTAGGTTATGTTTGCAACGCATTGGTATACATTAAATCATTACAATACATAAATGTAGTTATAGGGCAAATGTACCTGTGGTAAGTTTTTTGATTGGTTGATGAGCATCATGACATGCACACCACTGTGCAAGGGGCACAACATCGTGACAAAAAACTTTTTTTTAAATTACAAAAAAAATTAACTCTTTTCCAAGCATTATCTTCCACGGAAACCTTTAAGATATCACTCTCTTCACTTGAAAATTTTACTAAACGGACAAGGCCAGAAGCATTTACTTTCATTGCATTTCTGCATATTCACCAGACATGATTGTCCCAATTACTGTCCCTTCCTGAAACACACTTGCAGCTAATCATTAACTTTTCTTCACTTTGAGTATTTTGAGGCTGGTAAAATAGAGTCATAGAGATGTACAGCATGGAAACAAACCCTTCAGTCCAACCCGTCCATGCCGACCAGATATCCCAACCCAATCTAGTCCCACCTGCCAGCACCCGGCCCATATCCCTCCAAACCCTTCCTATTCATATACCCATCCAAATGCCTTTTAAACGTCACAATTGTACCACATCCTCTGGCAGCTCATTCCATACACGTACCACCCTCTGCGTGGAAAAAGTTGCCCCGAGGTCTCTTTTATATCTTTCACTCTCACCCTAACCCTATACCCCTCTAGTTCTGGAATCCCCAACCCCAGGGAGAAGATTTTGTCTATTTCTCCTATCCATGCCTCTCATGATTTTGTAAACCTGTATAATGTCACCCCTCAGCCCCCGACATTCCAGGGAAAACAGCCCCAGCCTGTTCAACCTCTCCCTATAGCTCAACTCCTGGCAACATTCTTGTAAATCTTTTCTGAACCCTTTCAAGTTTCACAATATCTTTCCGACAGGAAGGAGATCAGAATTGCATGCAATGTTCCAACTGTGGCCTAACTAATGACCTGTACAGCCACAACATGACCGCCCAACTCCTGTACTCAATACTCTGACCAATAAAGGAAAGCATACCAAATGCCTTCTTCACTATCCTATCTACCTGCGACTCCACTTTCATGGAGCTATGAACCTGCACTCCAAGGTCTTTGTTCAGCAACACCCCCTAGGACCTTAAGTGTATAAGTCCCGCTCAGATTTGTTTTCCCAAAATGCAGCACCTCGCATTTATCGAAATTAAACTCCACCTGCCACTTCTCAGCCCATAGGCCCATCTGATCAAGATCCTGTTGTAATCGGAGGTAACCTCCTTCACTGTCCACCACACCTCCAATTTTGGTGCAAACTTACGAACCATACCTCTAATGCTCACTTCCAAATCTACTGAAGACTACATTTTCCCAAACAAAATATTCTAAATTTTCATCACAAATCCAGTACTTCCATAGGTGCTGTCTTTCAGATGATATGTTAAGTCAAGTTCCAGACTGCCGAAATAAGTAAAGATGGAGGTATTTACATCTTAATTTTTGAAGGGAATTCTTGCCAGAGTCCTGGTCAGTATTTACCTCAATCAATTCCACAAACATAGATTATCTAATCATTATCTCCTTGTTATTCACAAGGATTTGTGATGCATGCTTGGCAATGTAAGAGCAGCAAAAAGACAATGGTGACTTCATTTCAAAGTGCTTATCAGTGCTCTCAGGATATAAAAAGGAACTATATAAATATTGTATTCTTTCCTTTACACTCTTTCCAAGTTTTACACTAAAAATTAAGCGCTAAACATTTCTAATCAAGTTCTGTCCCCGTACCATTGTGCAATGATTTAATGAAGATTCACACCACTTAAGGCAAAATTAAGAAACATTGGTTCAGTCCCAGAAAGGGTTGAATTTTAAAAGGCATCCAAATGCTAAACTATGTACCACCACAGTCCAGATTTCACTACATCAGGCTGATTCCAGTACATGATCATCTTCGATTAGGTGCTTCAAAAGCTCTCTGAAACATTATATTAGCAAGGTTCATCATTATTCTCCATTTATGACAGCACAGAATCCTGAAAAGATACATGTAAATCCTGACCAGTTTATCAAAAATTAGAAAGCAGTATGGACCAAACAAATATAATTCTATTAAACAAGCTCTAAGAATTCAAAGTTTGAGAAGATTTGTAGCTTGGGTGCTCGTTGTTGTTGGTTCTGTTCGCCGAGCTGGGAATGTGTGTTGCAGACATTACATCCCCTGTCTAGGTGACATTTAGATTAGATTAGATTAGATTAGATTACATTACATTACAGCGTGGAAACAGGCCCTTCGGCCCAACAAGTCCACACCGACCCGCCGAAGCACAACCCACCCATACCCCTACATTTACCCCTTACCTAACACTACGGGCAATTTAGCATGGCCAATTCACCTGACCCTGCACATCTTTGTGACTGTGGGAGGAAACCGGAGCACCCGGAGGAAACCCACGCAGACACGGGGAGAACGTGCAAACTCCACACAGTCAGTCGCCTGAGGCGGGAAATGAACCCGGGTCTCTGGCGCTGTGAGGCAGCAGTGCTAACCACTATGCCACCGTGCCGCCCGCGACATCCTCAGTGCTCACGAGCTTCCTGTGAAGCGCTTCTGTGATGTTTCCTCCGGCATCTATAGTGATTTGTCTCTGCCGCTTCCGGTCGTCAGTTCTAGCTGTCCACTGCAGTGACCGATATATTGGGTCCAGGTCGATGTGTTTGTTGATAGAACCTGTGGATGAGTGCCATGCCTCTAAGAATTCCCTGGATGTTCGGTGTTTGGCTTGTCCTATAATAGTAGTGTTGTCCCAGTCGAACTCGTGTTGCTTGTCATCCGTGTGTGTGGCTACTAAGGATAGCTGGTCGTGTCGTTTCATGGCTAGTTGGTGTTCATGGATGCGGATCGTTAGCGGTCTTCCTGTTTGTCCTATGTAGTGTTTTGTGCAGTCCTTGCACAAAACCCTAGCCAACCTGCTGGACATACAGAACAGACAACAAAGACTGCATACTCAAACTACTGGACCTGTGCCTCACAACACACTTCACATTCAACAACCAAATATATGAACAAATCAACAGCACACCCATGGGCTCACCCATCTCTGGACTCATAGCAGAAGCGGTAATGCAAAGATTAGAACAAACAGTCTTACCGCAAATTCAACCCAAACTCTGGGTCAGATATGTAGATGATACCTTTGTAATCATTAAAAACACAAATAGAAAACGCACACCGGATCAACGCCACATTCACAGGAATCAGATTCACTAGAGAGGAAGAAAAGGACAACCAACTCCCGTTCCTAGACGTGATGGTACAGAGAACACCGAACAGAAAATTCACCACAAAGGTATACAGGAAAGTCACACACACAGACCAAGTCCTGAACTACGAAAGCAACCACCCCAACACACAAAAGTTGCATCAAGACACTGTTCAAAAGAGCCACAACACATTGCAGCACACCTGAACAAAAAAAACACCTCTACAATGTATTCGCCAAAAACGGATACCCCTGCAAGTTCATCAACAGATGCCTAAGGGAAAGACAACGGAATGAGGACAGGCCACAACCCAAAGGACTAGCCACACTACCACACATCAAAAACATTTCTGAACTGACAGCCAGACTACTATGACCACTACGCCAGAGAACAGAGGTAGCTCGGTAACAGAGGTGGGAAGGGGAGGAAGCAGGCAGTGCAGGGATCCCCTGTGGTCGTTCCCCTCAACAATAAGTATACCATTTTGTATACCGTTGGGGGGGACGGCCTAGCAAGGGTAAGCTGCAGTGACCGGGTCTCTGGCACGAGGTCTAGCTCTGAGGCTCAGAAGGGAAAGGGGGAGAGGAGGAGAGCGCTAGTTATAGGAGACTCTATAGTTAGAGGGATAGACAGGCAGTTCTGTGGACATGGGCGAGACTCTCGGTTGGTTTGTTGCCTCCTGGGTGCCAGGGACCGAGACGTCTCGGACCGTGTCTTCGGAATCCTTAAGGGGGGAGGGTGTGCAGCCAGAAGTCGTGGTGCACATTGGCACCAACGACATGGGTAGGAAGAGGGGTGGGGAGGTCATTCAGGAGCTCAGGGAGTTAGGCCGGAAGCTAAAAGCTAGGACGGACAGAGTCGCCATCTCTGGGTTGTTGCCGGTGCCACGTGACAGTGAGGCAAGGAATAGGGAGAGAGTGCAGTTGAACACGTGGCTGCAAGGATGGTATAGGAGGAAGGGCTTCAGGTATTTGGACAATTGGACTGCATTCTAGGGAAGGTGGGACCTGTACAAGCAGGACGGGTTGCACCTGAACCAGAAGGGCACCAATATCCTGGAAGGTAGGTTTGCTAGCCCTCTTCGGAGGGGTTTAAACTAATTTGGCAGGGGGATGGGATCCGGACTTGTAGTCCAGCAAGTAGGTTAGCTGTTTTTCAGGATGTCTAAGAATGTAGGGAGGCTGTGGAGAAGGTAGCACTGACAGGAAATATTGCAGACACAAAGATGGGTTCAAGTGTGTATACTTCAACGCAAGGAGTATCAGAAATAAGGTGGGTGAACTTAAGGCGTGGATCGGTACTTGGGACTACGATGTTGTGGCCATCACGGAAACGTGGATAGAAGAGGGACAGGAATGGTTGTTGGAGGTTCCTGGTTACAGGTATTTCAGTAAGATTAGGGAGGGTGGTAAAAAAGGAGGGGGTGTGGCATTGCTAATTAGAAATGGTATAATGGTTGCAGAAAGGCAGTTCGAGGGGGATCTGCCTTTGGAGGTAGTATGGGCTGAAGTCAGAAATAGGAAAGGAGCAGTCACCTTGTTGGGCGTTTACTATAGGCCCCCCAATAGCAGCAGAGATGTGGAGAAACAGATTGGGAAACAGATTTGGGAAAGGTGCAGAAGCCACAGGGTAGTAGTCATGGGCGATTTCAACTTCCCAAATATTGATTTGAAGCTCTTTACATCAAGTAGATTGGACGGGGCGGTGTTTGTGCAGTGTGTCCAGGAAACTTTTCTAACTCAGTACGTAGATTGTCTGACCAGAGGGGAGGCCATATTGGATTTGGTACTTGGTAACGAACCGGGACAAGTGATGGGCTTGTGAGTGGGTGAGCATTTTGGTGATAGTGACCACAATTCTGTGACTTTCACCTCGGTTATGGAGAGGGGTAGGTGCATGCAACAGGGTAGGTTTTACAATTGGGGGAAGGGTAAATACGATGCTACAAGACAGGATCTGAGGAGCATAAATTGGGAGCATAGGCTGTCAGGGAAGGAGGTCGTTGAAATGTGGAACTTTTTCAAAGAACAGATACAACGTGTCCTTGATAAGTGTGTACCTGTCAGGCAGAAAAGAAATGGTCGTGTGAGGGAACCTTGGTTGACAAGGGAGGTTGAATGTCTAGTCAAGAGGAAGGAGGCGCTTACATAAGGTTGAGGAAACAAGGTTCAGACAGAGCGTTGGAGGGATACAGGATAGCCAGGAGGGAGCTGAAGAAAGGGATTAGGAGAGCTAAGAGAGGGCATGCAAAATCTTTGGCGGATAGGATCAAGGATAACCCCAAGGCCTTTTATGCATATGTGAGAAACATGAGAATGACAAGAACGAGGGTAGGTCCAATCAAGGACAGTAGTGGGAGACTGTGTATTGAATCGGAAGAGATAGGAGAAGTCTTGAATGAGTACTTTTTTCCAGTATTTACAAATGAGAGGGACCGTATTGTTGAAGAGGAGAGTATGAAACGGACTAGTAAGCTAGAGGAGATACTTGTTAGGAAGGATGATGTGTTGGGCATTTTGAAAAACTTGAGGATAGACAAGTCCCCCCGGCCTGACGGGATATATCCTAGGATTATGTGAGAAGCAAGAGAGGAAATTGCAGAACCATTGGCAATGATCTTTTTGTCCTCACTGTCAATAGGGGTGGTACCAGGGGACCGGAGAGTGGCGAATGTTGTGCCCCTGTTCAAAAAAGGGAATAGGGCTAACCCCAGGAATTACAGGCCGGTTAGTCTTACTTCTGTAGTAGGCAAAGTAATGGAAAGGGTACTGAGGGATAGGATTTGAGTGTATCTGGAAAGACACTGCTTGATTAGGGACAGCCAGCACGGATTTGAGGGGGGTAGGTCTTGCCTTACAAGTTTTATTGAATTCTTTGAGGTGACCAAGCATGAGGATGAGGGTAGAGCAGTGGATGTAGTGTACATGGATTTTAGTAAGGCATTTGATAAGGTTCCCCATGGTAGGCTTATGCGGAAAGTCAGGAGCCATGGGATAGTGGGAAATTTGGCCAGTTGGATAGAAAACTGGCTAATCGATCGAAGTCAGAGAGTGGTGGTAGATGGTAAATATTCAGCCTGGAGCCCAGTTACAAGTGGAGTTCCGCAGGGATCAGTTCTGGGTCCTCTGCTATTTGTAATTTTTATTAATGACTTGGAAGAGGGAGTTGAAGGGTCTGTCAGTAAATTTGCAGACGATACGAAGATTGGTGGAGTTGTAGATAGTGAGGAGGGCTGTTGTCGGTTGCAAAGGGACTTAGATATGATGCAGAGCTGGGCTGAGGAGTGGCAGATGGAGTTCAACCCTGTCAAGTGTGAGGTTGTCCATTTTGGAAGGACAAATAAGAATGCGGAACACAGGGTTAACGGTAGGGTTCTTAGTAAGGTGGAGGAGCAGAGGGATCTTGGGGTCTATGTTCATAGATCTTTGAAAGTTGCCACTCAGGTGGATAGAGCTTGTAAGGCGGCCTATGGTGTATTAGCGTTCATTAGCAGAGGGATTGAATTCAAGAGTCGTGAGGGGATGTTGCAGCTGTACAGGACCTTGGTTAGGCCACATTTGGAGTACTGTGTGCAGTTCTGGTTGCCTCACTTTAGGAAAGATGTAGAAGCTTTGGAGAGGGTGCAGAGGAGATTTACAAGGATGTTGCCTGGAATGGAGAATAGGTCATACGAGGATAGGTTGAGAGTGCTAGGCCTTTTCTCATTGGAACTGCGAAGGATGAGGGGTGGCTTGATAGAGGTGCATAAGATGATCAGAGGAATAGATAGAGTAGACAGTCAACAAACACATCAACCTGGACCCAATATACCGGCCACTGCAGCGGACAGCTGGAACTGACAACCGGAAGCGTCTAAGACAAACCGCTATAAATGCCGGAGGAAACAACAGAAGCGCTTCTCAGGTGGCTTCTAAGCACTGAGGATGTCACCTAGACAGGGGACGAAATGCCTGCAACACAAATTCCCAGCTCGGTGAACAGAACCACAACAAGCTCTAAGAGTGTCCCAATAAATTCCAGGCAGTTAACTTGCTGCTCCATTGAACCCAAGCATTAAAGTTTAAAAGTAAAATATTCCAAACATAAATAAGAATCTTCAACTTAAAGCCAATGACATGTTTTTAAGCAGAGAACTACAGTTGATTGGGAAAAAGATGAATAGATATGCCAGCAAATTAACATGGGAAACATTTCAAGAAGCAATTCAAAACTGCAAACAAAAATACACTGCATTATGAAACAAAAAAACTTAAAACCAACCCACCCATGTTTCAGTTTGAAATTTGAGCATAGAGTCAGATTCTAATGTTGCAAAGGATAGTAGTAAGTCCAATCATAGTTGATCTGATTCTAACCTTAAATCTACATTCCCATCTATCCTGGACACCATTGCTTACTAAAAAAAACTATTTAAAAATTGCCTTAAAAATATTCAGGCTTTGCTTTCACCACCTTTTCAGGAAGGGAAGTTCTAAAGATTCATGCCCCTCAGAAAAAAAAACACCTCACCGCTATTTAAAATGGATGACCAAATATTTTTTAGTGATTCTTAGTTCTTGATTCTTCCATAAGAAACACCACCTCCATATCCATCAGATCAAGACATAGCAGAATCTTGTTTCAATTAAGTTGCTTCTTCTTAAACTGCTAAACTCCTGAAGATACATGCTTAGTCTTTCCAACCTTTCACAGAACATAGAAAAGTACAGCATAGAACAGGCCCTTTGGCCCACGATGTTGTGCCGAGGTTTAATCCTAATGTAAAATATAGTAACTTAACCTACGCACCGCTCGACTCACTGCTATCCATGTGCATGTCCAGCTGTTGCTTAAATGTCCCCAATGACTCTGCTTTCCTCACGACAATCTGTCAATTCCACGTACACTTGCAAACCTTTTTTTATGAACTGCTTGCAACTCAAGTACATTCCTCCTTCAACAAGGTGACCAATGCTCCATTCCAGGTATCATCTTTCTGTAAAACTGAAGCATAACCTTCCTACTACTTTATTCAATTCCACATGCAATAAATAACATTCTAATAGCTTTCCTGATTTCTTGCCATACTCTTATCGTCATTCCTCAGTATCAGCAAAATCACAAATGGAGAATTCACCTGTCCATACCAAAAATTAAGTGACCAATCATTCAAAATCTCCATCAAAACTCACTTAAGTGCAATCACGTTTCACTTATGTGACAATCTTGCTCTCACTTTCAGTCCTGTTCGAGTATGCAGTTCTTCCCTTCAACCCTACACAAGAAAGGGCATAGATGCTCAGGAGGATGAACAGGTCTAAGACATCTGCCAGGTTGGGAGAGTGCACCAGAGAGATTGGCTGGGTCCAAGGCACATTTGCACTGTTCCCTCCCTCCCACATCCAGTAACCATCCATAATCTTCCCCAACAATGCCTGGCCCTGGTACACAGAACTGCTTCTTTAATCAGGAAGTTACCATAACCTTTATTACAAATGTTTTAGTATTTATTATTTTAATCCAAAAAGAAATAATCTTAGGCAGTCTGGGACTCCATCCATTTTTACAATGGAGGTATTAAACTTCACACTTGCCAATTCATAATTTGCCAGCATTTTCAGGAACGAAACCCTTGTGCAGAGGCATGACTATAGTAATATTCTGAAATTCATGCAATGGAAAAGCAAAATCCTGCCACATCTCAGAGGTCTACAATCTTTCACCATTTACATGATGCTTCCTTTTTGTTCTTCTGCTAAAATGGATAATTTCATATTTTAACATTTACACTTTTTGCCAAACCTTGATCACTCACAATCTATCTATCTAGATCCCTTTATAGCCTCCTTATGGCCTCTTCACAACTTCATTTCTTCCCTATCCTTGTCTCATTAGCAAATTTCACAAGCTTACTGTCTATCACTTCAAAATCCACTCATGTACACTGTAAACACTGAGGACCCAGCACTGATTCCATGGTCCATATTTTGTTACATCCTATCTCCCTGAAAAAAAGATCTACTTCTGCCTATTCTGTGGCTGGCTTACAGAAAACCATCTCCTGCCAATGTCAGTACATTACCGCTTACCATGAGCTTTTTCTCCTCATTTGCAACTCCTTGCGTTGCGCCAATTTTAAAAGAAACCTGTATTTTTCATTGGAAATTCTGGATTTCCAAGCAATTGAAATTTTGATTTTCCACAGGTTTGAGATGATATACTGGAGAAGTACTCAAGAATCTCCTGAAGAAAGCAAACCAAGCATCATGAACAATGATACTGCTGTGCACATATCAAGTAAATCTAAATAATTCTAACCAGTAAGCCAATGAGGTTTTAGGTTGCCTGTGTATATGCAGTGGCAGATGAGCCAGAGGTGCTTGGTCTTTCTGACCTTTGCTAATGGCACCGTATAACCTACTGAAATAGAGTCATACAGCATAGAGTCATATCCTTCAGTCCAGCTAGTCCATGCTGACCATGTTCCCAAACTTAACTAGTCCCACTTGCCTGTGTTTAGCCCATATCCTTCCAAACATTTTGTATTCATGTACTTATCCAAATATCTTTTTAAATGTTATAACATTATCTGCATCCAATACTTCCTCTGGCATTGTTCTGGATACAAGTTAAATCAAACAATTTTTCCTGTACTACTTTCATTTTGAAAATCAAAAGAATAAAATAAATGCAGTGCCACGACAAACACTGCTAATATATAAATAGCAGAGAACATAGATGTCATAGTATTCCACAAATAAGGTGACAATGCAATCTGAAGCTGCTAAAAATATTTATAAAAAAGATAACTCAACTGTATTACTTTTTCTTAATGTAAACTATCTACATTAACAAATTAGTTCCAGTCTCTTGCATACTTCAGCAGCTGTGGAATGCAGCACTCCTTTCACTATCCACATTACAATTACATATTTCTTTTCAGCTACACTACAAGAATTCCAAAGACTCTACCCAACTTAGCATGTAAACACAGGTCATGATCAGATGACCTTTATACTTTCTTTCAAATCTAGTATACTTAAATTGTTAACCTTTTGCATAGTGGAAGTGTCCAAGAAAGTTGACATTCCCCAAAAGTCAGGTCAAGACTTGCACAGTTACTTTATGACTTCATCAGGTCATGGAAACAGTTTTACGACTACCTTAAACTGTGTTTTACATAAAAAATTAGCATTCGTGCTACAGACATGGCTCATACATATCAATCCAGGATTATCATTACAAACAAACAGGCAATTGTACAAGAAAATTTCCTAATAAGACACTCATTCTGGTTTCAAAATAAAAACATGAGTACCATCTGCAATTACAACTTCTGTTCATTAATGGATAGCAGACAAACAGATAATTTAACTGACGATTTATTTTTGGTCTGTAGCACTGGAATGACTAAAACAGCAAGTTTACAGGAAGAGAAGATTGACAAAATTTCAGCAGTTTGGGAGGAAGGGGCATTTGAAAGGATGGTGATTATGATGGAAGATGCAAAAGGTTGTTCAGTCATCATGGTGTTAAGAATTAAATGTTCCACTTTTAGCAAAGTCACCTGAATATGGTAATTGGAAAAACAATGCAAAGAAGTGAATACTCAAATGAATAAATAACATTTTATACCTTACTTTGGACAGCATCTATAGGTCTGAGTTTTTGTTCATGCCTGGGTCAAGTGGAGGTCACATTCACCATCAGTCAGGGGTGTTTTTGGTTGTTGATTGCCAGATGAGTTCACTGGGATCAAGGGATTTAGCCACTCGGTTAATAACTCCCATGCCAAACAATTGATGAGCACTTCAAAAAGGCAGAAATTTTCACAATTCTACATTTTTGAAGCCTACTTGACTGACTGGTTATAACATGCACTAATTCATGGTAGCTCAAATAACTTCAAACACAAACCACTCCAATGGCTAGACTCTAACAAGACCTAATGCCAACTTTTTATACAAAGGCAAAGTAGAAAAAAGCACTTCCAGAGAATGGGTCAAAGAATAAATTTCACGTGATAAAAAAATCCAAAACAGATTAGATATACTTGCTTAAATTTAACGACTCTCAACCCCCACCTCCCAAAATAATAGTCAGGAGAAACAGACAATTAATATCCTTACCACCCACAAGTTTGCGTTTAAGCAAATCAATTGGAGAAACCTAATATAAAGCTCAAGGCAGACTTTCCTTTCAATTTTGACCCACTAGACTTTTAAGTATCTGCATTGCAGAAATGCTGCTGAGATAACAAATGCTACAGAAGGAACTACACACCATGGACCTACATTGTTGCAACTCAGTGGCATTGCATGTTGTACTAACAAGGGCATCAAAACAGATCACACAACAATTTACACCTTCAAATCAAAAGTCAAGGATGGGAGAAAGGGAAGAAAAGTATCTTGAGACACACATCTTATATATTCTTTGAATATTCCTTTCAGAATGGGTTATGACATTGCAAAGAATCAAACCAAATTCCATATCCATGGCTGTACCACAGTGATAGCATAGTCCCAATGTTATTTGACTAATAGTGCAGAGGCTAGCTCTGGAGTCTCAATTTCAAATCTCACTACGCTGGCTAATGAAATTTTAATTCAATTAAATAAATCTTGTATTTAATTGAATGCAGCTGCAGAAAACATGTATTTTTGAAAACCTCTCTGGTTAACTAATGTCCTTTAGGAAAGGAAAGCATACATATGCTACTTTTGGACTAACCCATAAGGAAATATCTTTCAGACAACTATCTTGTCAAGACCGTTCAGGATCATGTACACTTAGTCAAACCACTCTCACTTTTCTAAATTTCAGTCGAAACAAGCCCAACCTATCTTCATAAGACAATGCATTCATTCCAGGCATCAATGCCTTTATATTCTTCCTTAATATCCAAAATGATGCATAGTTTGGGCCAGGTGCCGGCAGGTGGGACTGGATTGGGTTGGGATATCTGGTCGGCATGGACAGGTTGGACCGAATGGTCTGTTTCCATGCTGTACATCTCTATGACTCTAGACACAACTGTATCTTTACTGCATTCTGAAAGGTCCAGCAAGCTAGACAATGTCACTAAGGAAAAGCAAAGTAGAATAGAATCAGACAGGCCACCTGTTACTGAAATACACAGTAACAACAGCGCACTCTACCCAATCAATCCTAAAAATTTCCTTAAAATCTGGGGATCCATACCAAAACCTGGTGAGTAATCTCGTTGACTAGTGGCTTGACTATAAGACCATAAGACATAGGAGCAAAAATTAGGCCATTCAGTCTATAGAGTCTGCTCCACCATTTAATCACGGCTGACAGGTTCTTGAGGATCAATGGTTACTGGGAGAAAGTAGGAGAATGGGGTTGAGAAACCTATCTGAGTCATAAATATACTCAATGACCTGACCTCTACAGCCTTCTGTGGCAGTGAATTCCATAGATCCATCGCTCTCAGGCTGAAGAATTTTCTCGTTATCTCTGTTCTAAAAGGTTACTCTAAGGCTATGCCCTCAGGTCCTAGTCTCTCCTATCAATGGAAACATCTTCTCCACATCCACTCTATCCAGGCCGTTCAGTATTCTGTAAGTTTCAATTAGGTCCACCATCATCCTTCTAAATTTCATTGAGCATAGACTCAAAGTCAAACGTTCTTCATATGTTAAGCTTTTCATTCTCGTGAACCTCCTCTGAACCCACTCCAGGGCCTGTACATCCTTCCTGAGATTATGGCGCCCAAAACTGCGCACAATATCCCAAATGTGGTCTGACCAGAGCTTCAGAAGTACATCCCTGCTTTTCTATTCAAATCCACTCAAAAAAATGCCGACATTGCATTTGTCTTCCTAGCTATTGACTCAACATGCTAAGTTAACATTGAGAGGATCCTGGACTAGAACTCCCAAGTCTCTTTGCACTTCAGACTTCGAACTTTCTCCCCATTCGGAGAAACGTCCATGCCTGTATTCTGCCTACCAAAGTGCATGACCTCACATTTTCCCACGTTTTACTCTGCCACTTCTTTGCCCACTCTCCTAACGTGCCTCCTCAGTACTACCTGTCCCTCCACCTAGCTTTGTATCATCTGCAAACTTAGCCAGAATGTCCTCAGTTCCGTCATCTTAATATCTTTGAAAGGAAATCTGAGGAGATAAACAATCTTCCCAAGGTATGCACCGCTAAGATTCAGAGATGTGCTAGTTTTTTAAAACTAGGCCAGCTATTCATTAATAAATGAGGCAGTGACCACAACGCAAACTTCCAATCTTAGGTGTTACAATTTGGTAATTAATCTGGAAGTCAGTATTTCACTTCAAATGTGCCAACTTATTCCTTTCGAGTTTCAACTCCCAAACCATCCCTAACGAAGTCAAACTGATAATTTACTTCCAAGCCACTACTGATGCTGCTCTATAATCTATAGCAGCACTACACATATGTCAAGTACGCACTCTCCTTTTGAGCACTTGTCTCTATATAATATCACAGCCAAGATAAATAATTAATTGCACTAGAGGAATTTACAAGGAAATTACAAGCACATCTGCGTGATAGGAGAAAATGAGGATTGCAGATGCTGGAGAGCAGAATCAAAAAAAAAGTGTGGCATTGGAAAAGAGCAGCCAGCCAGGCAGCATCTGAGCAGCAGGACAGTCGACATTTCGAGCATAAGCTCTTCATCAGGAATGTGGAGGGAGCGAGAGAGAGACAGCGTGCGCGAGAGAGCGGAGACATACACAGAGGACAGAAGCTAGTGGAAAGATTAACCCTTCATGGTCTGATTTGAGCGAATACTGGCTTGTCATGGATTGAACGTTTGTTGCTCCCTGGAATGTTATGAATTTAAGTTACATTTTGGGAATCTAACATGATTTTACAAGAAAAAAACCATTTCGTAGGACAATGATACTGAACATGTTAGTTGAGCAAGGTTACCTCATGACCTTTTCATTATGATGTACTAGCCAAAGCAATTGACCATTTGGGGCCTGCCTGGATCAAGGTTTCCTACTTGGATGTGCATGTAGCTTAATTAGTCAAGTGTACACTGACCGGTCAATGAGTTTCTCTTCCTCTGCAAACTTTTGCCATTTTATTGCTGCTTATATGATTAAGGACATTTGGCATTCTTGTAATTTTAAACCAAATTCTGTACAAAGACAGCTTGTTTGCAGCAATAAGAGAGTAGCCTGAGAACGCTCTTAAGGGTAAGAGGTGGCACTGCAACTCTACTAAAGATTTTAGAACCTTAGCTCTAGCCTGGCTTAAAAAGGTATCTAGGTTATGGTGTAACATTGATGCCATTGGTAAATAAGGGTAACTAAAACCTGTCTGTAATATTCCAGACCATCACAGAGTACCATCTCAAGGACAAACCAAGAGAGGCTACAGGTCAAGTCCATCAGGGATTCCCAGAGCTGTCTCGAATAGGTACTTTAACAATAAATACCACTGAATTACTTGTTCAGTGCCATTACTACTAGACAGCTGCACTGTAACTTCATACAAATAACATCCTTTTTTCTGACAAGCATAGGATAGCTAATTAGCATTTCTACCTTAGTACAATGCTAATGGGTTTGACATTTCCATGGGGTGAGGGGTGGGGGGAGAGAAAATAGGGGAGGAAGGTAGCTAATATTCAGATCAGGTTATAGGTTTCTCTATAAACAAAGTATGTTTTATTTAGCATAGCTGCCTGGTGTCCCTGAAATGAACTGCAAAACCAGTAACCCAGAGGAGCACTTGGAGAGCTCTTAATGGGTCGCCCACTGCCCCACTTCAAGCAAAAGTGATGTACCACGCAGCAAGGGAAGCAGTCAGTGGCAGAGCAAAAGGAGTAAATGAGATGTTAGATAAGGTTACGAAGGCAGCACTGATCAAGGGATAAGCAGCAACAATGGCCCAGTAATTCCAGTTCCAACCTTTGATCCAGTACGTCATAGGTACAGTGACATCCACGGCACTGACTTCCTGCTCAAGTGCATTGGCAGGATACTTGAAATTAAAATAGTCTTCATTTAACCAAGAAAGCCATTCATTATCTGTTACAGTAAGTCTTACAAGCATAAAAGCTAATCAGATCATTCTTTTAACCAATAACTGGACATTATATTTGAAAGTTATTAGATCACCAAGCCGATATAATTTTTTCATTTCATTTGCCTTACTTCAATTTTTAAACATGCAGATCAATCTTAGATCATAACAGACTGCCAAATTAATGTTACAATCTGGCTAGAGACAAAGTGCACTATAGAATATTTAAACAGATATAAAACACAAGATTCAGGAGGCTTAACAGTTTTGAAATAAACTTGACTGTACACCATGAAAATAGTAATGCCATCTACATTAGATGTGTAACTTATATGCTAACACCTGGAATTAACATGGTAAATACAAGATAATAGACAGTGATCAGACAGCAATTGAACACACCCAGCATCAAATGGCAAAATGTAATCAAGACAGATCCTCCTGATGTTAAAGACTTTGCGGGTCATCAAATCTCACTAAACTATACAAGGAGCTACAGTTCTTCACACTGGCCAATCTACTTCAATGACTGCTCCCATTTTGGTAACTTCCTTCCTGGGTCTATGTTCCCTGAATTGTATAAACTGCACTCCAGTACTGACTCCACTGCATTGCTCCACCAACTCTTCCCCACTTTTCCCCCCCACCCCACCCTCACCAAAACACTGGTTGTGTGCTTTTGAACTCCTACCTCAGCTATAAACAGCATACGCCTTATTCGGAATCCCTGCAGCTTCAGGGCCTTTCCAAACCCTGACTTCAACACTTTCAGCTATTTAACAGTTCTTGGGACTTCTCACAGAATACTACACAGGCCCACGTAGTTTAGTTGCCTTCTCTGCGGTACTAGATAACATGGAGTTGACCTCTCTCACGCTCTCACACACATACCCGTTAAATAGCTATCTTCCTGCTTGACTGTTTGAACTCCTGTTCAGTGACCTTTATTCCAAGTGGCCTACTGAAAAATACTGCAACTAATCTTGCCCTATTTCAGCCCAAATTGCACGCAACTAATATGTTGGAACAGCTGAATGCAACAATCCACTGGAATGGAAGCTGCACTGAATGTTATTTTCCCTCACTGGTAACTTCTGCAGTACAAATGATGCTTCAGGAAAGATTTATCACAAGATGTGCATCAGAAAGATCCATAAAGTAAGCCCTTGTATAAATATGTTTATATACTGTTAATAACAAAAACTTTGTGGACGTATGCTGGCTTTAAATGAATATTCACAACTTGACCCCAGTGGGAGCCAAATATTGGGTCAAGACCACAACACATGTTGTATGCAGGTTAAAGTTTCAAATTCCATAGTGCTAACAAAAACTAAGATTCATTTAACACAAAACTGTCTACTAATGGAACACAAACTGTTGTCAGCAATCATCACATGGAAAGCGACAGTTTAATCATTCTATTCTTTCTACTGACGGATGATGCTCAACAGCATTTGAGAAAAAACTGGAAAGTACGTGTTCAAGTAATACTGCTGTTTCCAACAGGTAAGGTAAGTTTGATTCAATCTGTTTGCTATACAGCAATCCATACTGTTCATATTATGAAGAAAGTTTGAGGAAATTTGAACAAAGAAGCTCTTCAGTTTATCTGTCAACCCATCTGAGAAAAAACTACAGAATACTGTAGCATATAACAAAAACCAAAAACACCTGAAGGACAAAATTGGCTTAAAGCTACACTGTTCATTTTCCAAAATAATAAAAATGAAAATGCTCCAGTCCTTCTCGTACATTCACTATATAACTTCACTATTTCATGAGGGGATTTATCAAATTTTTTGAGTATTCTCAATTTAAAACAAGACCACTTATTGCAAATGCCTATTCCCTACTTATGCAAGACAATCAATTTGACTGCAAGAGATGGCAATTTGAGAGATCCAGCTCAAGCATCGTATTAGGGTCTCTGCATTTGTTCAGATTCTAGCAGCTGCTAAATCATAAAGGAAAAGAACCTCCCTTATATTTCCAATAAGGCTTCATAGTCAATCAATTACATTTGGAATGAAGTCATCCTTCTGTGAAGCATCACAGCTGATTTGTGTACAGTAAAATCCAACAAGAACAAGATAAAAGACCAGTGTCGGAATACTCACTGATTTTTTTCAATTTTTTTTTTATTTGGAACCATGAAGTGAGAGCTGAGAACTGAAAGATTGTGCTAAAAGAAAGGAGAACACACAAGCTGTTATTTGCTCAGGAGGCCAGATCTGAAAGTTAATTGCAGGTTGTTTCTTGTTTCAAAGTGCTCTGGAGTCAAAGCATCTATAGAGAGGACTTACGTTTAATCAGATAGCAGATTTTGGACATTAACAAGGGCAGGTACCAGTTGCCAAGTACTGAAAGTCAGGGAGAGAAGATGATGAACAAAGAGGTCTAATAGGTCTGAACTATTTTGAACTGGGTGGAGGTTCCGGAAAGGAGAAGCTAGACGGATGATGCTACATTACAAAGATTTGAAAGCACCATGTCTAACATCAGCTACTGGAAGCTCAGGAGAATAGAAACAAAGTTTAAGTATTCCTGAATCTTCCTTAGAGTGAACTGTAAAGTTAGCAGTGACCGACAACTTCAGAAAATCAACAGACAAACCTATGCATCTGTGAAACAACACTGAAAACTGTTTCAGTAACCTGGCCAGTTTTGTTACTTCCTTTTTTTTCCTATTCAATTTATCTCTTGGACAGCACAGTGGCCCAGTGGTTAGCACTGCTGCCTCACAGCACCAGGGACCCGGGTTCAATTCCTACCTCGGGCAACTGTCTGTGTGGAGTTTGCACGTTCTCCCAGTGTCTGTGTGGGTTTCCTCCCACAGTCCAAAAGATATGCAGGTTGGGTGAAGTGGCCATGCTAAATTGCCATAGTGCGTTAGGTGCATTAGTCAGAGGGAAATGGGTCTGGGTGGGTTACTCTTCGGAGGGTTGGTGTGGACTTGTTGGGCCGAAGGACCTGTTTCCACACTGTAGGGAAATCTAATCTAATCTTTGGCTTAATTCTGCTGATAGGCCATAAGACATATCGGCCCATCAAGTCTGTTCCACCATTCAATTATAGCTGATGTATTCCTCAATCTCATTCGCCCACTTCTTCCTGAAACTCTTGATCCCCATACAAATCAAAGCACTCCTCTCTCTCTGTCTTCATTACACTCAATGATTTGGCCTTCACAACCCTCTGCAGCAATGAACTCCACAGGTTAACCATCCTCTGGCCTTCATGCTGAGGCTGTGCCCTCAGGTCCTAGTCTCTCCGATTAGTAGAAACATCTTCGCCACATCCACTCTATCCACGCCTCTGAGTATTCAGTCTTTTGACCAGATCCCCCTTCATCTTTCTAAACTCCATTGAGTACAGACTAAGAGTCCTCAACCGTTCCTCATAAACAAGCAATTCATCCCTGTAAAACCTACTATGGACCCCTACAGGCCAGCACAACCTTTCTTGGATACAGGGCCGATAACTGCTCACAATATGACAAATGCAGTCTGACCAAAGCCCTATACTGCCTCACCAGTGTATTTCTGCTCTTGTATTCTAGTCTTTTGAAATGAATGCTCACATTGCATTTGCCTTCCAAACTGCCAACTGAACCTGTTTATTAACCTTTTGAGAATCCCGAACTAGGACTCCCAAGTCCCTTTATGCTTCAAATTTCCAAAGCCCTTCCCCATTTAGAAAGCAATCTATGCCTCCATTCTTCCAACCAAAGTGCATAACCTCACACTTATCCACATTGTATTCCATCTGGCACTTTTTTGCCCACTTGCCTATCCTAAGTCCTTCCTCAACAGTCGTGTCCCTACATCTGTCTTTATATAATCTACAAACTTAGCAAGAATGCCCCCAGTTCCTTTAGCCCGATTGTTAATGTATAACATAAATAGCTGTCATCCCAACACAGCAGAACTCTAGTCACTAGCTGACTCTTTTATTCCCAGTCTCTGCCTTCTACCAGTCAGCCAAACCTGACCATGCCAGTACCTTGTCCCTAACACTATGAGCTCATCTTATTTAGCAACACCTTGCCAAAAACCTGCTGGAAATCCAAAATAGATCAGACTGACTGGCTCACTTTTGTCTAACTTGCTTGTTATCTCATTAAAGAATTTAACATATTAGTCAGGCAACCCCCCACCCCCCACCCTTAAAAAAGCCATGCTGACTTAGCCCTATACCACACACTTCCAAATACTCCACAATCTCATTCTTGATAATGGATTCCAAAAACTTATCAATGACTGAGGTCAGGCTAACTGGCCTACCTCTTGCTGTCTTCTGCCTCCCTCCCCTCTTAAACAAGGTGTCACATTAGCTATTTTCTATTCTGGCACCATCGCGGACTCCAACGATTCATGAAAGATCATCGCCAATGCCTTCACAATCTCCTCAGCTACCTCCTTCAGAATTCTGAGGTGTAGTCCATCCAGTCTGAATGCCCAGGTACTACAGAACTTTCAGTTTCCCCAGCATCTTCTGCTCACTTTTAAGCACCACACAACCCCCCACCTCCAGCCCAAAAAACCCCTCTAAAGTTCTGGTATGCTGCTGGCGTCTTCCATTCTGCAAACTGATGAAAAGTATCTATTCAGTTCCTCCATCTTTCCTTTATCTTCTCCAGCTTCATTTTCCAGTGGCCCAATATCCACTCTTGCCCCTCTCCTACCTTTTAAGATACACAAAAAAACTTGCAATTTTCTATATTACTAGCTAGCTTACATATAACATAGAACAATATAGCACAGTACAGACCCTTCAGCCCTCGATGTTGTGCCAACCTTTTATCCTAATCTCAGATCAAACTAACCCACATACCCTTCCTTTTACTATAATCCATGTGCCTATTGAAAAGTCACTTACACGTCCCTAATGTATCTGACTCGACTACCACTGCTGGCAGTGCATTCCATGCACCCACCACTGTGTGAAGAACCAATCTCTGACATCTCCCCTAAACCTTCCTCCAATTACCTTAAAATTATGCCCCCTCGTGATAGTCATTTCCACCATGGGAAAGAGTCTCTGCCTATCCATTCTTCCTATGGCTCCCATCACCCTGGTACATTCCATCAAGTCACCTCTCATCCTTCTTTGCTCCAATGAAAAAGCCCTGACTCCCTCAACCTTTCTTCATAAGACTGCTGCCCTCTAGTCCAGGCAACATCCTAGTAAATCCCCTCTGCACCCTCTAAAGCTTCCATATCCTTCCTATAATGAGGCAATCAGAAATGAACACAATATTCCAAGTGTGTTCTAACCAGGGCTCTATAGTGTTGCAGCATAACCTCATGGCTCAAACTCAATCCACCTGCTAATGAAAGCCAACACACCATACGGCTTCTTAACAACCCTATCAACTTTGAGAGATCAATGGATGCGGACCCGAAGATTCCGCTGTTCCTCCACACTGCCAAGAATCCTGCCCTTAACCCTGTAACCTGCATTCAAATTCGGCCTTCCAAAATGAATCGCTTTACACTTTTCCAGGTTGAACTCCACCTGCTATTCCTCAACCCAGTTCTGCACCCTCTCAATGTCCCATTGCAACATAAAACAGCTCTTCACACTATCCACCTACTGCCCGTTTCCGTATCAGTCAAAGCAAAAGCTCAGAGACACATTATGGCTCTACTTTCTTCATCTTTATTCTGAGCTCTGGAGAGACAGTGATCGTCCATGTACACAAAAGATTAACAGCAGATTCTTAAGGAATTATATAGTCATTTACAGGGAGCAGCATTCAAATAAGGCAACATCTATTTTGATTGGGTGACTGTTACAATCAGCGAGCATCAACAGTAAAGATTAAGCCATCTGGCATTATACAATAGATGTCCTTCACTTCGTTAAACCACTATCCTTGCCTCCAGCATCTCATTGTTTACTGCAAGTTCTTATCTGATCAAAGTCATGCTAGCTGAACCTTTGTCAAACAACCTAAAAATTTAACTCTTTCCCCACCTGCTCATACCTTACACACCTTCTCACACCAACTCCACCAACTTTCATGTCTCGGCAAACTTACTAACCCACCTTTCCACTTCCTCATCCAGGTCATTTATAAAAATCATAAAAAAAAGTTCCCAGAACAGATCCCTATGGAAAACCATTGGTCATCAAGCTCCAGGTTGAAATCTTTCCATCTACTATCATTGTGTCTTCTATGGGCCAGCTAATTCTGTAGCTGAAAATGTGTTGCTGGAAAAGCGCAGCAGGTCAGGCAGCATCTAGGGAACAGGAGAATCGATGTTTCGGGCTTATTCTCCTGTTCCCTGGATGCTGCCTGACCTGCTGCGCTTTTCCAGCAACACATTTTCAGCTCTGATCTCCAGCATCTGCAGACCTCACTTTCTCCAGCTAATTCTGTATCTAGACAGCAGAATTTCCATGTATCCCATACCTCCTTACTTTCTGAATGAGCCTACCATAGGGAACCTTATCAAGCATCACGCTAAAATCCATATACACAACATCTACTGCTCTACCATCAAATGTGTTTTGTCACATCCTCAAAGAATTCAATAAGGCTTGTGAGGCATGACCTGTCCCTCAAATCCATGCTGACTACCTCTAATCAAGTTATGCTTTTCCAAATAGTCATAAATTCTGTCTCTCAGAATCCTGTCCAATAATTTGCCCACTACTAATATAAGACTGACTAGTTTGCAATTCCCAGGGTTACATCTATTCCCTTTCATGAACAAAGGAATTACATTTGTTACCCTCCAATCATCTGGTATACTTCAGTTGACAGCGAGGATGCAAAGATAATCACCAAATACACAGCAATCTCTTCCCTCGCTTCCGTAGTAAACTTGGGTATATCTCATCCAGCTCAAGAGACTTGTCTATCATCACGTTTTTCAAAATTTCCAGAACATTCTCCTTCTTAACATCAACCTGTTCAAGCATATTAGCTTGTTCACCTCATAAATGACAAGTGAAGTGAACACTGAAGCAAGTATTCACTAAGGACCTTCCCAACCTCAGGCACAAGTTCTCTTCACTATCCCTGATTGGACCTACCCTCATTCTGACCATCTTAATGTTCCTCAAAAGTGTAGAACACCTTGGGGTTTCCCTTAATCCTACCCACCAAAGGTTTTTCCAGGCCCCCTTCGAGCTCTCAAGGCCATTCTTCAGTTCCTTCCTGGCTACACTGTAACCTGTCTGATCCTTGCTTCCTCAATTTTAACAGGTGTTCCATATCTCGCCATCCAAGGTTCCTTCACCCTACCATCCCTTCCTTGCCTCAGTGGGAGAAACCTATCCAGCATTCTCAGCAAGTGTTCCCTAAACAACCTGCACATTTCTGTCAAGCATTTCCCGGAGAATATCTGCTCCCAATTTAAGGTCCACAGTTCCTGCCTAATAGCATTGTAATTCCACCTCTCCCAATTAAATACTTTCCCATAATGTCTGCTCCTATCCACGACTAATGTATTTTTCATATATTCCCATCTCATCACTTTTCAATTATTCTCCGCTGGCTTCTAAAGGCCTCCCAATGCTCTGTCATCCCACTAATCTCACATGCTTTCTCTGCTACTTTTATGCGGTCCCTGACTTCCCTTGTCAGCCATTGTTTTCTCATTCTCCCTTTATTATGTTTCTTATTCCTGGAGATGAATCTCTGCTGTATCACCCAAATTACCCTCAGAAACTCTTGTCATTGCTGCTCGACCATCTTCCCTGCTCAGCTCTCCTTCCAATTGAATCTCACCAGCTCCTCCCTCATGTCATTTGTTCAACTATAATATCATTACATCTGATTCCAGCCTCTACCTCTTCAACTGCTGGGTGAATTCAATCACATTATGGTCACTGCCCGCAAAGGTTTCACCTTAAGTTTCCTAACCAAATCAGGCTCATTACACATGACCAAATCCAGATTTGCCCATTTCCTCATGGGCTTGACCACAAGCAGCGAATTACCATCGCTTAGACATCCCACAAATTCCTTTTCTTAAGAACCACTATCAACCTGACTTTGAGTCCACCTGCAAATTGAAGTCCCAATGATTAACGTAACAGTGCTTTTTCTCTCTCCTGATTTATTTGCTTCCCCACATCCTGAATACTGCTAGGAAGCCTGTGCACAACTGCCATCATGGTCTTTCATCATTTACAGTTCCTCAACTCGATTCACATAAATTCGGTGCTTTCCGACTCTACTTCACTTCTTGCTTTATTGATTTAATTTCATTTCCTACTGACAAGACAACCCTGTTGCCTCTGCCTGCCCTTTTGATAAGGCATGTATCATAGAGTCATAGGGGTGTATAGCATGGAGGCAGACCTTTCGGACTAACACGTCCATGCCAATCAGATATCCTAAATTAATCTAGTTCCACTTGCAAGCAATTGGCCCATAGCCCTCCAACCTTTCTATTTGTATACCCAGCCAGATGCCTTTTAAAATGTTGCAACTGGACCAGTCTCCACCACCGCCTCTGGCAGCTTATTCCATACATGCACCAATCTCTGAAAAAGTTGCCCTTTAGGTCCCTTTTAAATCTTTCCAATCTCATCTTAAACCCATGTCCTCTAGTCTTGGACTCCCCTACCTTGGGGGAAAAGACCATGACTGTTCATCTTATCTATGATTTTATAAACCTCTATAACAACGTCACCCCATAGCCTCCGATGCTCCAGGAATAACTGCACCAATCTATCCAGCCTCTCCATATAGCTCAAACCCTCCAACTCTGGCAATACCCTTGTAAATCTTTTCTGAACTCTTTCAAGTTTCACAACATTCTTCCAATAAAAGGGAGAGCAGAACTGCATGCAGTATTCCAAAGGTGGCCTAACCAATGTCCTGTTCTGCAAGCAACATGAAACCGCTCCCCCAACTACTACACTAAATGCACTGACCAATAATGACAAGCATACCAAACACTTTCTTCACTATTCTGTCTACCTGCAACTCCACTTTCAAGGAACGGTGACCCTGCACACCACGGTCTCTTTGTTTGGCAACACTCTCCAAGAACTTACCTTTAAGTGTGTAAGTCATGCCCTGATTTGCCGATCCAAAATGCAGCACCTCACACTGATCTAAATTACACTCCATCTGCGACTCATCTCAACTGATCAATGCCCCATTCCTTGGATATTCAATTCCTATTTCTGATCCTATCACATGTCTCTGTGCTTCACACATCATACCTGCCAATTTCAATCTGCACAACAAGCTCATTTACCTTGTTTTGTATGGTGCATGCATTATGGTACAACATGCTCAGTCCTCAGTGGTCTCCTGACCCGAAGTTAGGTTTCAGAGCCTATCCATACTCTGTTGTATTACTTAGAGTCAGAGATGTAAAGCATGGAAACAGACCGTTCGGTCCAACCAGTCCATGCCAACCAGATATCCCAAACCAATCTAGTCCCACCTACTAGCAACCGGTCCACATCCCACCAAGCCCTTCCTATTCATATACCCATCCAAATGCCTCTTAAATGTTGCAATTGTACCAGCTTCCACCACTTCTTCTGGCAGCTCATTCCATACATGCACCACCCTCTGCATGAAAAAGTTGCCCCTTAGGTCTCTTTTATATCTTTCCCCTCTCACCCTAAACCTATGCCCTCTAGTTCTGGACTCCCCGACCCCAGGGAAAAAGACTAATATCCTCTACTGAACTCCACCAGCACGCTGACCACTCACTCCCCACACCACCCCTCCACAAACAACAAAAACTTTTCCCTAATTTTCCATGCAACTCAGCCCACCTCCCCATTATTTAGTTATAGCCCTAATTATACTGGTCCCAGCATGATTCTGGTGAAGCCCATTCCAATGGAACAGCTCCTTCCTTCCCCAGTACTGGTGGCAATGTCCCATGAATTCAAACATTTCTCCCACCAATCTTTGACACACAATTTTACCTCTTACCTTGGTGACCCTGTGCCAATTTGTTAGTGGCTCAGATAGCAATCCAGAAATTACTCCCTTTTTGATTCTGCTTTTTAAATTTAGCCCTTAACTGCTAATACTTCTTTGGCAGAACTACTTTCCTCTTTCTACCTATATTATTGGCACCTAGGGAGACCATGACAACCAGTTTCACTCCCTCTAAAACCTGCTGCAGCCCAAATGAGATATTCTGAATCCAGGCACCAGGCAGGCAACACAGCCTTCAGGACTCTTGATCCCAGCCACAGAGAACAATGTCTATTCCCCTAATTATACTATCTGCAATTACAACTTCAATTCTCTTTACTGCCCCTTGTGAATGGCCCCCTGTTCCACAGTGCTATGATCAGTTTGCTCATCCTCCCTACAGCTCTCATTCTCATCCACATGCAGCAAGAACCTCAAACCTGTTAGACAATCTCCAGGATGCAGACTCCTTCAGGACCACCTCATTCACAGTCACACCTTTCTGTCCCTGACCAGAGCAAATTCAAGGCAGCTAATCGAAGGGGTGTGACTGCTCCCTAAAACACTGCGTCCCTAACTGGTATTTGTCTGCATTGTGTGTGAATGGGGCTTAAAATAAAAGCTATTGGATTTAAATCTTAGACATTTGTTGAATTACTTTATTGTTTCACTTTGCTTCATTTAAACGGGTGGCACGGTGGCTAGCACTACTGCCTCACTGCGCCAGAGACCCGGGTTCAATTCCCACCTCAGGCAACTGTCTGTGTGGAGTTTGCACATTCTCTTAATGTCTGTGTGGGTTTCCTCCGGGTGCTCCGGTTTCCTCCCACAGTCCAAAAATGTGCAGGTGAGGTGAATTGGCCATGCTAAATTGCCCGTAGTGTTAGGTGAAGGGGTAAACGTAGGGGAATGGGTCTGGGTAGGTTGCTCTTCGGATGGTCAGTGTGGACTTGTTGGGTTGAAGGGCCTGTTTCCACACAGTAAGTAATCTAAACTACTCTTATTCATAAATTGTTATACCTGTCGTCTAAGTTATAAACCTAGTATTTAGTATCAATTATTTATGAAGTCTGGTTAGGAGCCATTGGGGGAAGTGAGGACTGCAGATGCTGGAGATCAGAGTCAAAAAGTGTGGTGCTGGAAAAGCACAGCCAGTCAGGTAGCATCCAAGGAGCAGGAGAGTCAATGTTTTGAGCAGAAGCTCTTGATCAAGAATGTGGGTCAATTTTGTTGGGAATACAGAGATAGGAAAGCTGAATTGATTCGGCTATTTCTGTGTTATAACAACAGATCATCAATTATTGATGGTGCAAGACGAACAAATGCTGGTAAGAACACAAGGAGAATTTCCTTATTTGAATAATAATGTTAAGAGATCTTTTATATCCTGCTGTGCACTTTCAACATCCATTGCTGTCTTCAGATGCCCAGGTCCTCACTAAACCTCACCACCTCTCTCTCCTCCCCTTGCTTAAAACTCAGTTCTTCCATCAGGTAGTCTGAGTAATCTATCCACCCAAGTGGCTCAGTGGATTGGCAATGCTAAATTGTCCCAGAGTGTCAAGGGATGTATAGGTTAGGTGGACTCGCCATGGCAAATGTTGGGTTGATGGGGTTAGGGGTTGGATCTGGGTGAGATGCTGTTGAAGGGCCAGTGCAGAAATGATTGGCCAAATGGCTTCTTCCCACGCTGTAGGGATTCTATAATTCGATATTAAAGGCATATTGTTATTCGACAACTTTAATTCCAAATTTGATAAAATCTACAAAATATCTCCCAGTATTCATAACACAGAAACAAGTAATTTGGCCCAATTAGACCAAGCCAGGGTTAGTGCCCTACACAAGCTTCCTCTTGTATCTAACCTTCATCTAACCCCCATCAATTTATCCTTCTACTTCTCCCTTGTGCGTTTATCTAGCTTTCCTTTGAGCGTACCAAATTTCACATTTTGATCTTTCTATAGGTATTGAAGTTGTAATCGTTTTGTTACTCAATAACCAGCTACTAAATATAGATGAAAATGACATTTCAGTTGATATTACTTTCAGTTTTCCTCAGAATTATCTTGCCTTTCCTGGATTTGTAATTTATCAGTCAAACCTTAGGTAAGAGCAAGCATTTCACCACAATCACTACTGAATCAAAATTTGTCAGAGGCCAACAAATCATTTGGTGACCAGTTTCCCGTCATCCATTTCTACTTAATAGAAGCAGAAATTGTTTTCAATTAAAGACAAACAGTTGAATGCAACAACTTCTGAGCACTGCACTGAAGCAAAGTTAAACTACTTTTTCACCTTGTAACATCTACTTTTCTGTTTTATGAGAACAATACATGACAAGATTAATCTTGATTTAAAATCCTGCTAATTTATCAAAGTGGTCAGCAGATACTACAATATTTTCAGTGGTGACTGGGGATGCATCAACCTACAGATTGGGACTTGATGTTGTGAAACTTGAAAGGGTTCAGAAAAGATTTACAAGGATGTTGCCAGGATTGGAGGATTTCAACTATAGGGAGAGGCTGAACAAGCTGGGGCTGTTTTCCCTGGAGCATCGGAGGCTGAGGTTACAGAGGTTTACAAAATTATGAGGGGCATGGATAGGGTAAATAGGCAAAGTCTTTTCCCTGGGGTCGGAGAGTCCAGAACTAGAGGGCATAGGTTTAGGGTGAGAGGGGAAAGATATAAAAGAGACCTAAAAGGGGCAACTTTTTTCACGCAGAGGGTGGTACATGTATGGAATGAGCTGCCAGAGGAAGTGGTGGAGGCTGGTACAATTGCAACATTTAAAAGGCATCCGGATGGGTATACGAATAGGAAGGGTTTGGAGGGATATAGGCCGGGTGCTGGCAGGTGGGACAAGATTGGATTGGGATATCTGATCGGCATGGACAGGTTGGACCGAAGGGTCTGTTTCCATGCTGTACATGACTCTATAACCTAATTTGCACAGGAAAATACTACTACTTCAGCAGAGGTGTGAAATGGCAGGTTCCCAGAATTCAAACAGAAAGAAAAATATAAAAGTGGCTTTTGACTTCAGGTAAGCAGCAGATTTTAGAAGAGTGAAAAAAATTAAATGCTTTGCAAAGTACCAGTTAGCATTTTACATTATTTTGCAAATGCCCAATTAGTCATGGAGGGTGAACTATATTACAAAGGGTGAATGCTAGACAAATGGGGAGCAGCACCTTATTTGAACCGTAAATACCACCTATATCAAAACAGATTTGAATTACAATTGTTCAAGCCAGGTATACTTCTCATACCTTGTGTTAATGAATAGAACTACTAGATCAGAAACAGGCATTTCTTTTCAATTGAACTATTGACAGAAACATAAACATAAAGTGGTATAAACATAAACAGAAACAGAAACATAAAGTGGCACAATGTGTGATTGGAGCTATTAACAAAAGATGGAAGGGAGGTGAACTGGTTAGAATTTTAAAAGGCAAAACAAAAATATAGGGTCTGTTGTTATATAACCAGACACATTATTATCTGTGCATAATTGCTGCTCTATACTCCAGAAAATTGTATTTTCAAATGGCCTGTACCTTCATCTTATCCCACTTCTGAGATTTCACAAATTAAATGGTGTTGCTATGGTAAAGAAACAATTATTTTTGCTTGACAAGGAACTTCACCAAATAAATGTAGGTCACCCATGACTAGTAGATTCATGTAATTAGTAACAGACGCTATCTCTGATTTGCCTGGATATGACCATCCAGTGCTGTCACAGCCTATTCTTGTTACCCGAGTTATAATCCAATGAGAAAATCAGCTTGTCTCATCGATTATTTCTGCCCTACTAGTCCTTCCCTTCCCAATGATGTCAAAGTTGTATAATAAATGCCAGACGTATTAAATCGTAGAAAACTGTCCCATCTTACAAACATCGCTAGAAAAGGTGAGCGGGTCTGGTAGCATCTGTGGAGAAAGTAAATATAGTGTTTCAGGTCATTCTGAATAGGTATTCTGAAGAAGGGTCACTGGACCCAAACTTTATTTTCTCTCCACAGATACTGCCAGAGCCACTGAGTTTTTCCAGCAACGTTTTTGTTTCTGTTTTACAGCATCCACAGTTCTTTTGGTTTTTTTGCATAAACATTTGGCTGAACTCCCAACTGTGCATTCAGCAACTAATTTTGATTATAATTCAAAAACTGCTGGTAAAACGTCACATCACAAGTCACCTCAACTCAATGGATTTCAGAAGTAAACAAGAGTCAGGTCAAAGGTTTGGGAGAAGATTTGTAGCTCGGGTACTCGTTGTTGTGGTTCTGTTCGCCGAGCTGGGAACTTGTGTTGCAGACATTTTGTCCCCTGTCTAGGTGACATGCTTAGTGCTTGGGAGCCTCCTGTGAAGCGCTTCTGTGATGTTTCCTCCAGCATTTATAGTGGTTTCTCTGCCGCTTCCGGTTGTCAGTTCCAGCTGTCCGTTGCAGTGGCCGGTATATTGGGTCCAGGTCGATGTGCTTATTAATTGAATCTGTGGATGAGTGGGATGAGTGCCATGCCTCTAGGAATTCCCTGGCTGTTCTCAGTTTGGCTTGTCCTATAATACTAGTGTTGTCCCAGTTGAACTCATGTAGCTTGTCATCCGTGTGTGTGGCTACTAAGGATAACTGGTCATGTTGTTTCGTGGCTAGTTGGTGTTCATGGATGCGGATTGTTAGCTGTCTTCCTGTTTGTCCTATGTAGTGTTTTGTGCAGTTCTTGCATGGGATTTTGTGCACAACATTGGTTTTGCTCATGCTGGGTATCGGATTCTTCGTTCTGGTGAGTTGTTGTCTGAGAGTGGCTGTTGGTTTGTGTGCTGTTATGAGTCCTAGTGGTCGCAGTAGTCTGGCTGTCAGTTCAGAAATGTTTTTGATGTATGGTAGTGTGGCTAGTCCTTTGGGTTGTGGTACGTCCTCATTCCGTTTTCTTTCCCTTAGGCATCTGTTGATGAAATTGCACGGGTATCTGTTTTTGACGAATACATTGGATAGGTGTTCTTCTTCTTCTTCTTCTTTTTGCAGTTCTGGTGTGCTGCAGTGTGTTGTGGACCTTTTGAACAGTGTCTTGAAGCAACTTCTTTTGTGTGTGGTGGGGTGGTTGCTTTCGTATTTAGGACTTGGTCTGTGGTGTGTGGCTTTCCTGTATACTTTTGTGGTGAAATCTCTGTTCGGTGTTCTATGTACCATCACGTCTAGGAACGGGAGTTGGTTGTCCTTTTCTTCCGCTCTAGTGAATCGGATTCCTGTGAATGTGGCGTTGATGATCCGGTGTGTGTTCTCTATTGCTGTGTTTTTAATGATTACAAAGGTATCATCTACATATCTGACCCAGAGTTTGGGTTGAATTTGCGGTAAGACTGTTTGTTCTAACCTTTGCATTACCGCTTCTGCTATGAGTCCAGAGATGGGTGAGCCCATAGGTGTGCTGTTGATTTGTTCATATATTTGGTTGTTGAATGTGAAGTGTGTTGTGAGGCACAGGTCCAGTAGTTTGAGTATGCCGTCTTTGTTGATAGGTTCCCCGTTATGTTGTCTGTTCTGTATGTCCAGCAGGTTGGCTATTGTTTCTCCAGCTCGGGTTTTGTTGATAGAGGTGAACAGTGCTGTTACATCAAATGAGACCATAGTTTCTTCCTTGTCTATGTGTATATTTCTGATGATGTCCAAGAATTCCTGTGTTGACTGTATAGAGTGTCTGGATCCGCTGATCAAGTGTTTCAGTTTCTGCTGTAGTTCTTTAGCCAGTTTGTGTCATGGTGTCCCTGGTAGTGATACTATGGGTCTGAGTGGGATGTTTGGTTTGTGCACTTTCGGTAGTCCATAGAATCGGGGGGTGTTGCTGCTTTCAGGTTTCATTCTCTGTAGGTCAAGCCTGGTTATCTGTCTGTTTTTTTTGTAGATTCCTCAGTGTGTTGTTTATGCTATTGGTGAGCTGTGGGGTGGGGTCAAACTCCCTCTTTTGATAGGTGTTGGTATTGAAGCACTAAAAGCACTAAGAAACGATAAGAACATAATCATACTACTGGCAGACAAAGGCAGAATGACGGTCATCCTGGACAAAGAGTACACATCCAAAAAGCACAACTACTTGCAGATTCTTAGTGCTTTTAGTGCTTCAATACCAACACCTACCAAAAGAGGGAGTTTGACCCCACCCCACAGCTCACCAATAGCATAAACAACACAGAGGAACCTACAAAAAAAAACGGACAGATAACCAGGTTTGACCTACAGAGAATGAAACCTGAAAGCAGCAACACCCCCCGATTCTATGGACTACCGAAAGTGCACAAACCAAACATCCCACTCAGACCCATAGTATCACTACCAGGGAGAAAGTGAGGACTGCAGATGCTGGAGATCAGAGCTGAAAATGTGTTGCTGGAAAAGCACAGCAGGTCAGGCAGCATCCAAGGAACAGGAGAATCGACGTTTCGGGCATAAGCCCTTCTTCAGGAATGAGGAAGGGCTCATTCCTGAAGAAGGGCTTATGCCTGAAACGTCGATTCTGAAACACTGAAACACCTGATCAGCGGATCCAGACTATACAGTCAACACAGGAATTCTTGGACATCAGAAATATACACATAGACAAGGAAGAAACTATGGTCTCATTCGATGTAACAGCACTGTTCACCTCTATCGACAAAACCCTAGCCGGAGAAACAATAGCCAACCTGCTGGACATACAGAACAGACAACAAGATGGGGAACCTATCAACAAAGGCTGCATACTCAAACTACTGGACCTGTGCCTCACAACACACTTCACATTCAACAATCAAACATGTGAACAAATCAATGGCACACCCATGGGCTCACCCATCTCTGGACTCATAGCAGAAGCGGTAATGCAAAGATTAGAACAAACAGTCTTACCGCAAATTCAACGCAAACTCTGGGTCAGATATGTAGATGATACCTTTGTAAATCATTAAAAACACAGCAATAGAGAACACACACCAGATTATCAGCGCCAAACTCACGGGAATCCGATTTCATTCGAGAGGAAGAAAAGGACAACCAACTCCCATTCCTAGACTTGATGGTACATAGAACACCGAACAGAGATTTCACCACAAAGGCATACAGGAAAGCCACACACACAGACCAAGTCCTAAACTACGAAAGCAACCACCCCAACACACACTGTCAAAAGGGCCACAACACACTGCAGTACACCAGAACTGCAAAAAGAGGAAGAAGAACACCTATACAATGTATTCGTCAAAAACAGATACCCGTGCAATTTCATCAACAGATGCCTAAGGGAAAGGACAGCGGAATGAGGACATGCCACAACCCAAAGGACTAGCCACACTACCATACATCAAAAACATTTCTAAACTGACAGCCAGACTACTGCGACCACTTGGACTCATAACAGCACACAAACCAACAGCCACTCTCAGACAACAACTCACCAGGACAAAGGACCCGATACCCAGCATGAGCAAAACCAATGTAGTGTACAAAATCCCATGCAACGACTGCACAAAACACTACACAGGACAAAGAGGAAGACAGCTAACGGTCCGCATCCATGAACACCAACTAGCCACAAAACGACATGACCAGCTATTCTTAGTAGCCACACACTAAGATGACAAGCAATATGAATTCAACTGAGACAACACTACTATTATAGGACAAGCCAAATAGAACAGCCAGGGAATTCCTAGAGACATGGCACTCATCCACAGGTTCTATCAACAAACACATCGAACTGGACCCAATATACCGGCCACTGCAGCGGACAGCTGGAACTGACAACCAGAAGCGGCAGGTACAAATCACTATAAATGCCAGAGGAAACATCACAAAAGCGCTTCACCGGAGGCTCCTAAGCACTGAAGATGTCACCTTGACAGGGGACGAAACGTCTGCAACACAAATTCCCAGCTCGGCGAACAGAACCACAACAAGAGTCAGGTCATGAGGAAAACCCCCTCAAAACAAAAAGCTAGAAAACATTTTGCCGCCAAAAGTTCCAAGACCAAAAGTTCTTTAATGATTCAAATGGAAGCTAGTCAGAAAATGCACATGGTAAACAATGCACCAATGTACCAATGACTATTTGACTGACTTCATTGCAATTTAATGAAATGCATGGTATGCATTTCCTTCTCGCTTCAATACAGAGTTTTCAGAAATGTTAATAGAAGGCACTTAATGCTTTTACTATTCTAAGAACAGGACCTTTTTTCTTCAGAAGCTTACAATGATTATAAGTGATCTGATTTATTTCAAATATGACCCACATTGTGTTTAATTGCTGCTGGCAGCTTTCCTGCATTACCAACTAGTATGAAGCAGACCACAGATCTATCTCATCGACCACAGCTTTTCCCAGACAGACAGTTGTTCCGATTAATCTCAAGCATACAAAAATGTCTTTCATCTCAACTTTGATCAACTAAAAAGATCCTGATCATGTCTCTTGCAAATACATTCAAGAGACTGGTTCATGGTTGCAAGTATATTTTCCAATATTTATGTACATCTTTATTTTAAGTGACAAAATCATTATCTTTGAAGACTACAATGATTTCCATACATGGATTAAGACTAATGTTAAAGAAACTTCATGTTCTTTTTACCCCATCCTCCAATTCCCAAATCTCTCAAGGCAGCAAACAGCTAACCCCAGCCTCACTAATACAGCAACCATCACCAAATATCAGTGGCAGTTTTACACAAATATCTTCACCCTATAAGCATGTGGCAGTTAACCTTTAGTCTCTCTCTTTTTGGATTGAAAAGAAGTTAAAATCTTAAGTTACTGAAATTGGTCTTTGTATTACAGACACTTCGCTGTATAGTATAGGGATGGTGTTATGTTATGAACAGTAGATTTTGCCAAGAAATAGGTTCATTTTAAACAGTTGTCCTTTTAAATGCATGCAATGTTAAACCCAACGATAACACCTAGACTAAACATTAAAGCATTCAGCAGTGATCCTGAAAGTGATAGAGTTGTAGTCTCACTTTCAAAGGTTTTACACTGAAGAGATAAGCAGAGCACAGTATAAAACATAAAAGTTTAAATAAAATCACTAAATAGATTTAAAATACTGTTCTTTAGTGCGATTTTATTCTAACATCATCCAAACTATGAAACTTTCCATGTAAACCTTCCAAATTATTACGGAGACAAAATCAGACACTGTTATAACAGTGCTACACTGACACCCAGACAATAATTAAGTGGATCTGGCATTTTGAATTCTAAACCAAAATATTTATTGGCAACAATTCAAATTCCAACAATGGAGTTTTGAAGAGGATGACCAATTTTGTTCACTTGAATAAAAATATTGATTCAAACCTGAAGATGTTCTACTAAGCTCATAATTTATGCATGGTAAAGTGTCTTACCATGTTAATAGCGCTTCAGATAACAACTTATCTCTTAAGATTGCCTGAGCTCATGACCATTTGTGAAAACATAATGGCTGCCAATTTGTAATGAAGAAAAAACACCTCCAGTTTCATAACAGTGGGAGATGGCAACTCACTTCAATACCTTATTCAAAAGATAGTATTTCCAAAAATGCAATAGCGAACTCAATGCCAGATTGTGTTCAATCTTGTGATGGGGCATGAACCAAGAGAACTCTAAATGAAGCCAAAATATCACTGAAAGCAAAAAAGATAAAAATGTACAAAAACCTCCTCACAGATAACAGAAAAGGAGTAAACACTTATATTCCTGTGCAATTCCAACACCTACCAATTGAGTGACTTTGGTAGCAACCACATTTAACGAAGTTACTGCAGATTTCACACAATGTAACATTAATGCAAATGATGGCTTAGGATTGAAATTCAACAATGTCTTGAACTATGACGGAGGTGTGAAACTAAAGGGTTTCTACTTAGATTTTAACACTGGTTGTAATTATTTTATTGATAAATAGGACAGAGCACTAAAACGTTTCCCAGGGCTCCTCCACTCTACGTCTTTATAACTTTACTCCACCCCCTGAAATAAGAAAGCGGGAGGAAAACAAGACTACATAAAACAAAATGAACTGCCTTCCATAAACAATTAAGTAAATATCCATTATTAAAATTAGGCCACTCACCTGCAACCCTGAAAAGGAAATATAAAACTTACCAAAGGTACTTTATTTTGAAAGCTCTATTACATTAAATGGAGTATGGTTATTGTAAAAGATTAAAACTAGATATAGATGAAGTTATGGCTGGCTGGTCAAAGCTTCGGTCATGACTTTCAGTAATGGACGTAGATATATAAACCACTCTGCAGGATGGATTGGCGCCACTGAAAGAAAAGTCCAATGTTAACAACACTCTCATTATTAGAACTCACTCACACGTTAAGCGTATGTCTCCATTTAATTTTTAGGATTTTTCTTCAAACTGATGCTCACATAGCTACCCTTTTTATTGCCTTATAGCTAATTTGACAGGATAACAAAGTATGGATATTAAGCAGTTGACAATTGATCTTCTCATTCTCTTTTCCTGCATAATACAATTAAGCATTGTGTTCCACTAAATTTCCCATATTTATTCAATCAGGGATTTAATAGTATTAAAAATTTATACTAACAACTGTTATTGTGTTGCAAGGAACCAGAGAAGAACATGATTTCTCATTACTAGGGGCTCATGAAATGGACTACCACACCAACATAAAACTAGATTACTAGAATAATCAATCCAGAGACCCAGGTAATGTTCTGAGGACCTCGGCACAAATCCCACCATGGCGGATTAATGGGAATTCAATAAAAAGGTCTGAAAATACAGAGTCTAATAGCAAATGACTATGAAACAATCAGGAACGATCAGAAATTAAAGCCTATCAGGTTCACTAATGGTTTTGAGAAGGAAAGTACTATCCTTGTGTGTTCTGGTTGACATGTGACTCCAGGAGAAAGTGAGGACTGCAGATGCTGGATATCAGAGCGGAAAATGTGTTGCTGGAAACGTGCAGCAGGTCAGGCAGCATCCAAGGAGCAGGAGAATCATTTTAAAAAGACGTTTCGGGCATGAGCCCTTCTTCAGGAATGAGGAAAGTGTGTCCAGCAGGCTAAGATAAAAGGTAGGGAGGAGGGACTTGGAGGAGGGGCGTTGGAAATGCGATAGGTGGAAGAATAAATTTTAAATAGACGTTTTGGGCATGACCCCTAATAAATTTTAAAAAGACGTTTCGGGCATGAGCCCTGGACATGTGACTCCAGCCCACAAAAGTTTGTATTGACTCTTAATTGTCCTTGGAGTAACTAAGGATGAGCAGTAAATGCTGATCTAGCCAGTGATTCTCATTTCATGAATAAGTGATTTTTTAAAAAATGAATTAATTAAATATAGAAACCAAAGACCCTAAAAAATGGTGTGCATATTGCTCCCAGGTGGCCTTGTGGATAAAAATACTGATATAACTAATATCAGGTCACACGATCCATAAGATGGTGAATTCAATTTATATGTGACCTCCTGTAGCTATGTAGCTCATCTAAGTCAGAATGGCACGTGGAAAAGAAATGAAAACAGGTGTTCTGTTCATCTTTACCAAAAAATATCCGCACTACTTTATCTAGTTATAAAAAGTCCAGCTGATAGCTGCAACAAATGCAAAAACTGCAATAACACTCCCTTAGTGCAATGCAAATAAACTAGGATACAGGTCGTTCTGCTAACGCGCATTTTGTCAACACAAATTCGCTGTAAAACGATTGATAAATTGGGGGCGTTGTTTCTAAATAGCCAACTTTTAAAATGGGTGTTGGCTGTAATGCAATTACATTGCCAACACTAAGCGCTGTTCAAAAGCGCATTTATTTAATATAATGCAGAGCTGCACAAGAATGCAGTCATCGCGTTATAGAAGAATTGACTGCATGGTGTTAAAATTACCGAAGCAACAATGCTCAGTGTGGTCCAATATATAGCTTAAAATCACTTTTACAGAAAGGAAACAAGTTCAAACAAAATACTCTAGACATAAACATTACTTATTATAATGTGCATAGCTTTGAAATGGATACTCAGTCGGACTGGGAGTTCATTCACACCAAGTCTTCGAAAACCAAAAAAAATCTTTATTGCTGTCAGTTTTATTGAAAGTACAACTTGATGTGTGTGCTTGCACTCAATTTCCTTCAACGACAACTGTGGTTTCCAAATTAGCAGGTTTGCTGCATTGTTTTTAAAGCTTAACATATACCATGTCTCAAGTGCAGTTTTAAAAATAGGGAAACACAATTACTGATTGGATCTTAAGTAGCTGGAATGTAATCAAGTCTTTCCATCACCATACATGATTTATTTTAGATCCAGAGAGGGTTTTCAGGTAGGTGGAGAGAAAATACTAATATGCTAAATACCAATGAAACAGTTCAGAAAAGAAATTCTAAGTTGATCAATTGAGTGAAGGGATAATCTTACAGGAAATATTTGAACAAACTGGGCTTGGGTTCATGAGAGTATAGAGAAATAAGTGAACTTTTTGATATGCAAGATTCTGAGGGGGACTGACAGGAAAGGTACTGAGGGCATGGTCCCTCTCATGGGGCAAAATCAAGACTAAAGAGCACAGTTTAAAAATAAGAAGTCTCTCATATATGATAAAAAGTCTTAGAAATTTATCCCTCATGGGTTATTAGACTTGAGAATTCTCTTCGCCATACAGCAGTTGAGGCTGGGTCAAAGAACATATATTCAAGGTTAAAGGTAAAATAATTTTTGATTTCCAAGAGCACAACATTGAAATCGCTTTTAAAAAGTTTAAAGCACTGGTTTTAGATTCAAATTTCTCACATTCAAACAGCATCAATATTTAACAAATTTATATCCTCACTTTCCTCATTCCTGAAGAAGGGTTCATGCCCGAAACGTCGATTCTCCTGCTCCTTGGATGCTGCCTTACCTGCTGCGCTTTTCCAGCTCTGATCTCCAGCATCTGCAGTCCTCACTTTCTCCTCAAATTTATATCCTGCTCTGATCATTCTTGCTTAAAGGATTCTTTAGTACAAGATCCTTTGTTACGCATGACAGAGTCTAGAATTGCCAGTTCGAGTTGATTTCTGAATGTATTGTTCTAAGAAATTAGAAGTAGTACATTCTATGAACTCATCTTTAACTTGCTAGTTTGGTTTGCTAAATTCATTGAAAGATTAAAAATCATCTGTGATCAAAATACATTTCTTACAAGCCTCATTATTTGAGAAGTTATGCAAGTCTAATTGTCAGAGTCCATAAAATGTATCAAGTGGGATCTCCATCTGAACAGATTCTATACCTTGATACGCCAAGCCTAGAACATTTCTCACTGATCACATGGTTATACTAACTAAATATTTGAGGTATGTGACATTTTCACACAAGACATTTTAACTTTTTGTGTGAAAATGTCACATACCTCAAATATTTAGTTCCTAATCTTGGTTAACTAATAACCATGTCTCTGTAATAGACTTCAAAAAAAAATACCCATTTACTTCAAATATATTATCAATTTATCCATCTTGATACCTGAATGCATGATAAATTCAAGATTAGAATTATCCATTTTTACCTACTCTGACTATCTGCTGGTGTACTCTTATGTTTGTATATTCAGTTCCTTCCTGTCAGTCTGATTACCATGAGCCATATCACTCCTTACATGACGGATTTGCCCTTTCTTATTAATTTTCTCATGATCCCTTCATGTAACTCCAACTACCACCCCCAAACATTAGCTTAAAACCCTCTCTACGGTCCCACATATACAACTCAGCAAGACATTTCTCCCAGCAGGACCTCAAGTGAACAGAAAAAAAAAAGTACCTCTTTGCCAGTACTATTCTGTGAACCCTTTTTATCTCCCCACCATCCCCAACGAATCTCTGAGCCACACATTTGACTCGCTGACATTAATAACCTCATGCTAATGTACTTGTGGTCAGGTAATGATCCAAAACATAATGCAGACATAAATGCATTTCAACATTTTACTTTAGTTATTTGTTAATCACACTCTTAACAGAATCTTCTTTTGTCATACCTAAGCAATTGTTACTTATACAGATCACGACTTAGGAATTTTTCCCTTGCCTTCTTGAGACCCAAGGGGACGCCACAAACACTGGTAGCAGGCAGACAATTCAACTTTTGGAGATTACACTCTCAACTTCAGAGAGCAATGTCTATCTATTTTTTAAAAATTCCTTTTTTACCCCTACCAACCACACAACTCTGCTGCATCCTCGCACTGTGGACAGTTTGCTCAACCTCCCTTTTTCAGCATCAAGTGCTGCAACTCCTCCAGTGCTACATTCAAGATTCCCATTCATACCATACTCAGGCACAATTTGCTGTGCCTGATCATAGGCCAAATCTGAAGTACAAAACAAATAATGCAAATACCTCCTGTCCAGGTAATCTTCTCCCGCACCCATGAAACATCAGAAGCTCGAACTTCAAACCAAAGTTCCTTGAGCTACAGATGCTTATTGAAAATGTGGATCAACCATATGCTGCATCTGCATCATGTGCAAGTTGCTGGACACACCACCTGTCCTTCCACCTCAAATGCATTTTGTATTAACTACTTAGGGTTTTAACTGCAGGAATTTCACTTGGTTATTTGAAGCTATGTCAAACAGTTTAAGTAGCTAAACTCCAAGGTCAGAGCACCTGTATTTTATAAAACATAAGATTAAGCTCACTGTTTTATGGGTAGACACCAAGCACAAGAATTTCCAGCCCACACTAGCTGTTTAGGGTATGCACAGACCAGAATAAACTCAGTTCAGTGTTTCACTTTTTGCTTTTGAAGTCCATCAGAAAATCCCAATCTCAGGACCTGTGTTGAAAAGGTAAGCCATTTGACTGGGTGTTGGTCAGTAAGGATTGGGGCAGGGCAGGGGGGAAAATGGGTGTTGGGAGGCTCCACACCAGAAAATTTCAGCAGGTTTCAGGTATTTAGAGCTCATAGGAGCTCAGGGAAAAAACAAAAGGCTCAAGATCCATTAATAACATAACGCAGCAGGAAATGGGATTGAAGGACGCTCGTGAATACTATTTGCTTGGTGTAGCTGGGAAATATTAGAGCCCAAAAGAAATCCCAAGATTGAGAGTTTGGTTAAGAAAAAGAAGGAAGCATATGTCAGATACACACAGGATAGATAGAGTGAATCCTTAGAGTATAAAGGAACTAAGAGTATACTTAAGAGGGAAATCAGGAGGCAAAAAAGGGATCATGAGATAGCTTTGGCAAATAGAATTAAGGAGAATCCAAAGGGTTTTTTACAAATACACGAAGGACAAAAGGGTAAATGGGGAGAGAATAGGGCCCCTCAAAGATCACCAAGGCGGCCTTTGTGTGGAGCCACAGAAAATGGGGAAGATACTAAATGAATATTTTGCATCAGTATTTACTGTGGAAAAGGAGTTGGAAGATATAGACTGTAGGGAAATAGATGGTGACATCTTGCAAAATGTCCAGATTACAGTGGAGGAAGTGCTGGATGTCATGAAATGGTTAAAGGTGGATAAATCCCCTGGACCTGATCAGGTGCACCCGAGAACTCTGTGGGAAGCTAGGGAAGTGGTTGCTGGGCCTCTTGCTGAGATATTTGTATCATCGATAGTCACAGGTGAGGTGCCGGGAGACTGGAGGTTGGCAAACGTTGTGCCATTGTTTAAGAAGGGCAGTAAAGACAAGCCAGGGAACTATAGACTGGTGAGCCTAACCTCAGTGGTGGGCAAGTTGTTGGAGAGAATCCTGAGGGACAGGATGTACATGTATTTGGAAAGGCACAGATTGATTAGGGATAGTCAACATGGCTTTGTGCGTGGGAAATCGTGTCTCACAAATTTGATTGAGTTTTTTGAAGTAACAAAGAAGATTAATGAGGGCAGAGCAGTAGATGTGATCTATATGGACTTCAGTAAGACATTCGACAAGGTTTCCCATGGGAGACTGGTTAGCAAGGTTAGATCTCACGGAATTAAGGGAGAACCAGCCATTTGGATACAGAACTGGCTCAAAGATAGAAGACAGAGGATGGTGGTGGAGGGTTGTTTTTCAGACTGCAGGCCTGTGACCAGTGGAGTGCCACAAGGATCGGTGCTGGGTCCTCTACTTTTTGTAATTTACATAAGTGATTTGGACGCGAGCATAAGAGGTACAGTTAGCAAGTTTACAGATGTCACCAAAATTGGAGGTGTAGTGGACATCGAAAAGGGTTACCTCAGATTACAACAGCCAATGGACTGAGAAGTAGCAGATGGAGTTTAATTCAGATAAATGCAAGATGCTGCATTTTGGGAAAGCAAATCTGAGCAGGACTTATACACTTAATGGTAAGGTCCCAGGGAATGTTGCTGAACAAAGATCGTGCAGTGCAGGTTCATAGCTCCTTGAAAGTGGAGTCGCAGGTAGATAGGATAGTGAAGGCAGCGTTTGGTATGCTTTCCTTTATAGGTCAGAGTATTGAGTACAGGAGTTGGGAGGTCATGTTGCGGCTGTACAGGACTTTGGTTAGGCCACTTTTGTAATATTGCGTGCAATTCTGGTCTCCTTCCTATCGGAAAGATGTTGTGAAACTTGAAAGGGTTCAGAAAAGATTTACATATTGCCAGGGTTGAGGATTTGAGCTACAGGGGGAGGCTGAACAGGCTGGGGCTGTTTTCCCTGGAGCATTGGAGGCTGAGGGGTGACCTTATAGAGGTTTTCAAAATTATGAGGGGCATGGATAGGATAAATAGGCAAAGTCTTTTCCCTGGGGTTGGGGAGTCCAGAACTAGAGAGCATAGTTTTAGGGTGAAGGGGAAAGATATAAAAGAGACCCAAGGGGCATCTTTTTCACACAGAGGGTGTTCAGTGTATGGAATGAGCTGCCAGAGGAAGTGGTACAATTGCAACATTTAAGAGGCATTTGGATAGGTATATGAATAAGAAGGGATTGGAGGGATATGGGCCAGGTGCTGGCAGGTGGGACATCTGGTCAGCATGGACGGGTTGGACCGAAGAGTCTGTTTCCGTGCTGTACATCTCTGTCTCTATGACTCTATATGGAGGATCACGGAAAAATCAATGGGCTGTGTTGCAAAAACTTGACCTACTCTTGGGAAATAAGGCAGGGCAGGTGCCCGAGGTGTCAGTGGGGGAGCAATTTGGGGCCAGCAACCATAATTCTATTTGTTTTAAAATATGGAACAAGATAGGCCAGATCTAAAAGTTGAAGTTCTAAATTGGAGAAAAGCCAATTTTGATGGTATGAGGATAGAACTTTCAAAAGCTGATTGGGGGCAGATGTTCACAGGTAACAGGACAGCTGGAAAATGGGAAGCCTTCAGAAATGAGATGATAACATGTGCAGAGACAGTATATTCCTGTTAGGGTGAAAGGAAAGATTGGTAGATATAGCGAATACTGCACGACTAAAAAAAAAAATTGTGGGCTTGTTAAGAAAAAGAGGGAAGCATAAAGAGGATAATCAAGTGAATCGTTAGAGTATAAAAGCAGTACGAGTATACTTGAGAGAAATCAGGAGGGCATAAAAGGAACATGAGATAGCTGTGGCAAATATAGAGTTAAGGAGAATCCAAAGGGTTTTTACAAATACATTAAAGGACAAAAGGGTAACTAGGGAGAGAATAGGGCCCCTCAAAGATCAGCAAGGCAGCCTTTGTTTGGAGCCGCAGAAGATGCAGAAATCCTAAACAAGTATTTTGCATCAGTATTTACTGTGGAAAAGGACATGAAAGATATAGAATGCAGGGAAATAGATGGTGACATCTTGAAAAATGTCCATATTACAGAGAAGGAAGTGCTGGATGTCTTGAAATGCAATAAAACGGATAAATACCCAGGACCTAACCAGGTGGATACTCGAATTCTGTGGGAAGCTAGAGAAGTGATTGCTGGGCTCCTTGCTGAGATATTTGTATCGTCGATAATCACAGGTGAGGTGCCATAAGACTGAGTTGGCTAGCGTGTTGCCACTGTTCAAGAAGGGTGGTAAGGACAAGCCAGGGAACTATAGACCAGTGAGCCTGACATCAGTGGTGGTCAAGTTGTTGGAGAGAATCCTGAGGGACAGGATGTACATGTATTTGGAAAGGCAAGGACTGATTAGGGACAGTCAACATGGCTTTGTGCATGGGAAATCATGTCTCAAACTTGATTGTTACATCCTCAAAAAAACTCCACTCAAAGAGGATTGATGCGGGCAGACAGACTTCAGTAAGGTGTTCGACAAGGTTACCCGTGGGAGACTAGTTCGCAAAGTTAGATCCCATGGAATACAGGGAGAACTAGCCATTTGAATGCAGAACTGGCTCAAAAAGGTAGAAGACCGAAGGTGGTGGTGGACAGTTGGTTTTCAGATTGGAGGTTGGAGACCAGTGGAGTGCCACAACGATTCGTACTCGGACCACTACGTTTCGTCATTTATACAAATGATTTGGATGTGAGCATAATAGGTATAGTTCGTAGGTTTACAGATGACACTAAAATTGGGGGTGAAGTGGACAGCAAAGGAGGGCACCTCTGATTACAATGGGATCTTGATCAGATGAGCAAATGAGTGGAGGGGCAGATGAAGTTTAATTTAGATAAATGCAAGGTGCTGCATTTTGGGAAAGCAAATCTTAGCAGGACTTATACACTTAATGGTAAGGTCCTCGGGAGTGTTGCTGAACAAAGACCTTGGAGTGCAGGTTCATAGCTCCTTGAAAGTGGAGTCACAGATAGATAGGATAGTGAAGGCTGCGTTTGGTATGCTTTCCTTTATTGGTCAAGAGTATTGAGTACAGGTGTTGGGAGGTCATGTTGCAGCTGTACAGGACATCGGTTAGGCCACTTTTGCAATTGCGTGCAATTCTGGTCTCCTTCCTATTGGAAGGATGTTGTGAAACTTGAAAGGGTTCAGAAAAGATTTACAAGGATGTTGCCAAGGTTGGAGGATTTGAGCTATTCGGAGAGGCTGAATAGGCTGGGGCTATTTTCCCTGGAGTGTCAGGGACTGAGGGGAGACCTTATGGAGGTTTATAAAATCATGAGGGGCATGGATAGGGGAAATAGACAAAATCTTTCCCCTGGAGTGTCAGAGTCCAGAACTGGAGAGGGTGAGAGGATGAAAGATATAAGAGATACCTAAGGGGCAACATTTTCACGCAGAGAGTTGTGTGTATGTGAAATGGGCTGCCAGAAGTAGTGGTGGAGGCTGGTACAAAATTTAAAAAGGCATTTGGATGGATATATAAATAGGAAGGGTTTAGAGGGATATGGTCATATACTCTGGGTGCTGGCAGGTGGGACTAGATTTGACTGGGATATCTGGTCGGCATGGACATGTTGGACCGAAGGGTCTGTTTCTGTGCTGTACATCTCTATGACTCTATGTTGACCACATCTGCTACCTGATGTACCAGAGTTTTCCACTTTTACCTCATGTAAGTTCTGAATGTTTTAGAGCATAGGTTGCATATTTACTTTTTTTCATATTGCTATAACTTAGTCGTGTAAACTTTATTTTGTTATGGCGAGGCCATTCAATCTTGTGGCTTTATTAAATCTGAAGAATAGTATAATTTTAACACCACAGTTACTGGTCTCCTGGCCAGACTATAGAACATAGAAGAATACATCGCAGTACAGGCCCTTCGGCCCTCGATGTTGCACCGATCCAAGCCCACCTAACCTACACTAGCCCACTATCCTCCATATGCCTATCCAAAGCCCGCTTAAATGCCCATAATGAGGGAGAGTCCACCACTGCTACTGGCAGGGCATTCCACGAACTCACGACTTGCTGAGTAAAGAACCTACCCCTAACATCTGTCCTATACCTAACCCCCCCTTAATTTAAAGCTATGCCCCCTTGTAATAGCTGACTCCATACGTGGAAAAAGATTCTCACTGTCAACCCTATCTAAACCCCTAATCATTTTGTACACCTCTTTCAAGTCACCCCTAAACCTTCTTTTCTCCAATGAAAACAACCCCAAGTGCCTCAGCCTTTCCTCATACGATCTTCCTACCATACCAGACAACATCCTGGTAAACCTCCTCTGCACCCATTCCAGTGCCTCCACATCCTTCCTATAGTATGGCGACCAAAACTGCACACAATACTCCAGATGCGGTCGCACCAGAGTCTTATACAACTGCAACATGACTTCAGGACTCCGGAACTCAATTCCTCTACCAATAAAAGCCAGTACACCTTCTTCACCGCACTATTTACCTGGGTGGCAACTTTCAAAGATCTGTGTACATGGACACCAAGATCCCTCTGCTCATCCACACTACCAAGTGTCCGACCATTAGCCCAGTACCCCATCTTTTTGTTACTCTTACCAAAGTGAATCACCTCACACTTAGCTACATTGAACTCCATTTGCCACCTTTCTGCCCAGCTCTGCAGCTTATCTATATCCCGCTGTAACCTGCCACATCCTTCCTCACTGTCTACAACTCCTCCGACTTCCGTATCATCCGCAAACTTGCTCACCCAACCTTCTAACCCCTCCTCCAGGTCATTTATAAAAATGACAAACAGCAATAGTCCCAAAACAGATCCTTGCGGAACACCGCTAGTGACGGCACTCCAAGATGAACCTTTGCCATCAACTACTACCCTCTGTCTTCTTCCAGCCAGCCAACCCCTAATCCAAACCTCCAACTCACCCTCAATGCCATACCTCCGTATTTTTTGCAGTAGTCTACCATGGGGAACCTTATCAAACGCCTTACTAAAATCCAGATACACCACATCTACCGCTTTCCCCTCATCAACCTCCTTCGTCACCTTTTCAAAGAATTCAATAAGGTTTGTGAGGCACGACCTGCCCTTCACAAAACCATGCTGACTATCCTTGATCACATTATTCCTATCCAGATGTTCATAAATCCTATCCCTTACAATTCTCTCTAAGACTTTGCCCACAACAGAAGTGAGACTCATCGGCCTATAGTTACTAGGGTTATCCCTACTCCCCTTCTTGAACAAGGGAACCACATTTGCTAGCCTCAAATCTTCTGGCACTACTCCTGTAGACAACGAGGACATAAAAATCAAGGCCAATGGCTCTGCAATCTCCTCCCTTGCTTCCCAGAGAATCCTAGTATAAATGCCATCAGGCCCAGGGGACTTATCTATTTTCACCCTTTCCAGAATTTCCAACACCTCTCCTCTACATACCTCAAAGCCATCCATTCTACTATGTCTAGGATATGAAGGGCTTTTGCCCGAAACATCAATTTTCCTGTTCCTTGGATGTTGCCTGACCTGCTTTTCCAGCACCACTCATCTAGACTGCAATCCTCATTTTTGCCTATGTCTAGGATACAGCAGATGCTGAACATCTGAAATCCAAATAGAAAATGCTGGAAAAACTGAGGCCTGGCAGCATCTATGGGGACAGAAATGGATTTAACACTTCAAATTCAATACGACTATTCTTTGGAACTGAAGGCAGCTCCAAAATTATGGTTGAAATGCTATTGACAAAGGGGGGAAAGGTCATGGAACAAAGGAAATTATAAAAGGTATATTAATGGTAGTAGGGAAGATATGAATGGGTACAGAATACGAGTTAATGACAGGCATGAATTGTAGGGAAGAGATCAGCTTTGCTGAGAGAAAAAAAACAAAATATGGGCACGTTAAATGGCTGTCCTCAAAACGGCATCAAGTGTGTCATGCCAGATAAGTACAACAAATCAGGCAGCATCTGAGGATGAGAATCAACGTTTCAGGCATAAGCCCTTCATCAGGAAAAGTCTCCTGCTCCTCGGATGCTGCCTGACTTGCTGTGCTTGTCCAGTACCATACTCTCGACTCTGATCTCCAGCAACTGCAGTCTTCACTTTCTCCTAATACTCAAAACAGAGGACAGTGTTCATGGTCTTAAATTGTTAAACTTAATGTTGAATCCTGTAGACTGTAAATTGCCTAAATTGATAATTAATATTATTCCCTCAGCTTGTGTCAAACTACAACAGAGCTGTTGACAAAGGCAAGGAGTGTGTGGAAGAGATGGTGAGGGTATCCAGAACAAAAACAGTCCTCGAACAGTTAACACTTACCATTAACACCATTCTTTATCTATATCCTACCTCAACTTTAGCACTCCTTTTGTCTTTTGCTCTAATTGACACCTTTAACATCTGTTCCAGTTACTCCTCCTCATTCGGTGTCAAAAATCACAGAACACCAGGTTATAGTCCAACAGGTTTATTTGGAACACTAGCTTTCAAAGCGCTGCTCCTTCATCAGACAACTACCTGAAGGAAGCCTATGCTTCCAAATAAACCTGATGGACTATAAACTAGTGTTGTGATTTTTAAACTTTGTCCAACCCAGTCCAACACCAGCATCTCCACATCACTGTCAGCAGCATAAAAAAAGTTCCAACCACTTCAGTTTTCAAAAAAAGTTATACATTAACTCTTTCTTTCTCCACATGCTGCCACACCTATTGAGTTCATCCCGTACTTATGTTATGAAACACAAATAAAATTTGGCAGTCTTGTCAAGAATGGTAATCTCCTCCAAGAAAGGTGACAACTTTAAAAGAAAGCAGTGGAACAAGGACAGGCCAAGCTAAAGGAAGCACAAGTGTTAAAAAAATGATCTGTTATCCACAAAATCAGTTTTAAAATTGCAATTCAATGTATCTGATTTTTCTTTTCTCAGGGTGCCTTTTTTTAAATTCACTATTTTAATGGGTGGGAGGGAGGTGATAACTTAGCAAGAAATAATTCACCTTACAACAATAAAAACTCAATTGCATTATTTGTGGAGTTTATTGCTATGGAAAAAGAAACAAAAAAACTGCATGAATAAGTGCAACTAAATCTCAAACTGTTGCTACCCCCAGCTTTACAAGTAAAAGGAGTTTTAAAATCATTTGGATGTTTTAAATGAATTTTGGAAGTTGTGAAGAGAAAGCAAAAATACTCCAATAAGTACACAAAAGCAGTGAACTGCACAATACTTTGGACAATCCAAACTACAGATTATATCACATTGATATTACATTTTAGGATAAAAGGACTGACAGTTCATTTTAATGAATGGAAAACAGCATGGCTAAGAGTCAGACATTGTGTTGAAATATCCAAGTGCTCTATGTAGAAACTTGCATCAGCGCATGAGGAAGTCACAGGGCTCTTTGTACAAAGTGACCCTGCCCTGACCCATGAAATTTCATTACAAAGTCACAGAAAACTTCACCAGATTACTTTGAAGTTAGCCATTTAAATCAAGATGGAGTCCAGGTTTGTTTAAATTAAATCAGACACTGAGGTCTAAATCTTATTCAGCAAGTAACAAAGTAAAACTTACACCCCTTCTGAAATGTCGAATGGAAGTAACCACATATCAACAGCTCAAAATATCATGAATATAATTAGAGTGAAAATTTAGTTAAAAATACTCTCAAAAATAAATTGTACAATTACAATAAAAGTATCAATAAATGCAATGGAACATGAAACCAAGCACAATCATACAACGTAGCAAACCCTAGAAGCAACAGGACAAAAGCCAAGATTTGATTATTGAACCAGAAGGAACAAACTCATTGATATTGCTGCAGTACAGCCTTCAGAACATTGTGAAGCATTTCCCCAAATGTTTTTCTTAAAGAAAATGATGGTTACCAGTGCTGACTGTATTGCAGCAGTAGGTTCCCCACGTTTTCCAATTATTTATGTGTTACTCATCATATTATTCTCACTAATTATCCATCAAGAATTGACCACAAATAATTTGCCATAAAGATACAAACAGAAGACACTGCAGAACAAAACCCCTTGGTACTGCCTCACCCTCAGTAGTAACAGAAACCGGTGATTAAAACTTTATTAGAAGTTGGATATTGCCAAATTAAACTTTGTATGAATTCTTGATGTAAGCCAGACTTTCCCTCAAAAAAAAAAGTTACATTAAACCAATTTCTAATTTAATATACAGTATTTTTTAAAAGAATGAGCAATGCCTAAATTAAGTACGCAATGGATAAACACACTGTGCTTTGATGCTAGACTACATAATCCAATAAATCCCCAACCAAATCTAGTCTGTTTGACTAATGTAAACTGGACAAAGAGAAGAACATAATCAGTGAAAAGAGCATACGTGTTTACAGGCTCAACATTAAACAAAGGGGCTGCCAGGAAGGTGAATTATTGAGTTTAAAACTTAGCTCACGCTTTGGGGCCCTCCATTTTTGTTTAGCAGGAGGAAGAGTGGAAGTGACGAGCAGAGGGTTGCAAGGAAGGTAAATCACTGCTTTAAGAACTTACCTCGTGAATAGGCAGAGCACACACTAAGCAGGAGCGGACGTGGGACTGCTGAGTAAGTGAAGTAATATATTTGGGTGGATTTGTTATCTGAAACACTACTATCTCCCATCCATCCATCCTCTGCTAAGGAAACGAGAGTTCTGTGCGCCAAATTGGTAAAGTAACTAGTTTTTTAAAAAAATTCTTTATTTTTCAATAGCCTCTTTGGAATTTAGAATAGTGGGAAAGGAAGTTGAATGTTCCTCCTGCAGAATGTGGGAGGTAATGGTCACCACAAGAGTCCCTACTGACTTCTTCCGCGAGAAGTGCGCCCAACACCATCTGCTTGAAAATGTTAGGGAACTGGAGCTGGATGAACCTCGGATCATTCGGGAGACAGAGGGGGCAATTGAGAGTTACAGGGAGGTAGTCACACCTCAGGTACAAGATAAAGGAAGACGGATTACAATCCGGCGACGGAAAGGGAACCGGTAGACGGTGCAGTGATCTGCTGTGCCCATTTCCCTCAATAACAAGTGTACCATTTTAGATACTGTTGGTGGGGGAGGGGGACACTACTTACTGGGGGTCGTTCATGGGGTACAGGTCTCTGCCACGGAGTCTGTCCTCGTCAATCTGAATGGAAGGGGCAAGAGGAGTATAGCATTATTCTTTGGGGACTCCATAGTTAGATAGGAGGTTCTGTGGGGACAGGAGAGACTCACAGTTGGTGTATTGCCTCCCAGGTGCCAGGGTGTGTGATGTTTCGGATCGTGTTTTTAGGATCCTTAAGGCGGAGGGGGAGCGGCCCCAAGTCGTGGTCGACACAGGCACTAACAATACAAGTCGGAAAAGGGATGGGAATTTAAGACAAAAATTCAGGGAGCTAGGGAGAAAGCTTAGAGCAAGAACAGCTTATCTCTGGTTTATTGCCTGTGTCACCTGCTAGCAATGCAAGGAATAGGAACAGAGAGGAGTTGAACACGTGGCTACAGGGATGGTGCAGGGTTTCAGATACCTGGATAATTGAGGCTCATTCAGGGGTAGGTGGGATCTCTACAATCAGGATAGACTACACCTGAACCAGAAGAACAATATCCTGGATGGGAAGATTTGCTAATGCTCTTTGGGAGTGTTTAAACTAATTCAACAGAGGGATGGGAACCAGTGTACAGGAGATTGAGAGTAGTGAGGTCAGAAATAAAGGTTTCAATGTCACAAGAGTGCACCTACAAGCAGGAAGGTGGTTTGAAGTGTGTCTACTTCAACTCCAGGAACATCCGGAATAAGGTGGGTGAACTTGCAGCATGGATGGGTACCTGAGACTGAGGTTGTGGCCATTTCAGACACATGGATAGAGCAGGGTCAGGATTGTTGTTGCAGGTTCCGGGTTTTAGATGTTTCAGGAAGAATAGAGAAGATGTTAAAAGAGGGAGAAGTGTGGCACTGTTAGTCAAGGACAGTATTATGATGGCAGAAAGGACGTTTGAGGCCTCGTCTACTGAGGTAGTATGGGCTGAGGTTAGAAACAGGAAAGGAGAGGTCACCCTGTTGGGAGTTTTCTATTGGCCTCAGAATACTTCCAGAGATATAGTGGAAAGGATAGTAAAGATGATTCTCGATAGTAGCGAGTGTGACAGGGTAGCTGTTATGGGAGATTTGAACTTTACAAATATTGACAGGGAGTACTGTAGTTCAAGTACTTTAGGTGGGTCAGTTTTTGTCCAATGTATGCAGGAAGGTTTCCAGACACAGTATGTAGACAGGCCAACAAGGGACGAGACCACACTGGATTTGGTACTGGATAATGAACTTGGCCAGGCATTAGATTTGGAGGTAGGTGAGCACTTTGGTGATAGCGACCACAATTCGGTTATGTTTATTTTAGCAACGGAAAGAGATAGGTATATACGGCAGGGTAAAAGAAAAGCTGGGGGAAAGGCAATTACAATGCGATTAGGCAAGATTTAGGATGCAGAGGATGGGGAAGACGACTACAGGGGATGGGCACAATTGAAATGTGGAGCTTATTCAAGGAACAGCTACTGCGTGATCTTGATAAGTATGGAGCTGTCAGACAGTGAGGAAGTGGTCTAACAAGGGAGCCATGTTTATTAAAGAAGTTGAAGCTCATGTCAAAAGGAAGGAGGAGACGCTAATGAGAGGATGAGATGTGAAGACTCAGTTAGGATGCTTGAGAGTTAGAAGTTAGCCAGGAAAGACCAAAAGAGAAAGCTAAGAGGAGCCAGGAGGGGACATGAAAAGTCATTGACATCAAAGGAAGCCCTAAAGCTTTCTATAGGTATATCAGGAATAAAAGAATGACTAGAGTAAGATTAGGGCCAAGGATAGTAGTGGGAAGTTGTGCACGGAGTTCGTGGAGATTAAGGAAGCACTAAATGAAAATGTTTCATCAGTATACACACTGGAAAAAGACAGTGTTGTCGAGGAGAATACTGACATACAGGCTACTAGACTAGATGGGATTGAGGTTCACAAGGTGGTGATATTAGCAATTCTGGAAAGTGTGGAAATAGATAAGTCCCTTGGGCCTGATGGGATTTATCTTCGGATTCTCTGGGGAGCCAGGGAGGAGATTGCAGAGCCTTTGGCTTTGATCTTTAGGACATCATTGTCTACAGGAATAGTGCCGGAAACCTGGAGGATAGCAAATGTTGTCCCTTTGTTCAAGAAGGGGAGTAGAGACAACCCTGGAAATTATAGACCAGTGAGCCTTACTTCGGTTGTGGGTAAAGTGTTGGAAAAGGTTATAAGAGATAGGATTTCTAATCATCTAGAAAGAAATAGGTTGATTAGGAATAGTCAATACGGTTTTGAAGGGTAAGTTGTGCCTCACAAACCTGGAGTTCTTTGAGAAGGTGACCAAACAGGCGGATGAGGGTAAAGTGATTGACGTGGTGTATATGGATTTCAGTAAGATGTTTGATAAGGTTCCCCAATGTAGGCTAATGCACAAAATACGGATGCAAGGGGGATTTAGCCATCTGAATCAGAAATTGGCTAGCTGAAAGATGACAGAGGGTGGCGGTTGATGGGAAATGTTCATCCTGGAGTTCAGTTACGAGTGGTATGCTGTAGGATCTGTTCTGGGGCCAATGCTGTTTGTTATTTTTATAAGTGACCTGGATGTGGGCATAGAAGGATAGGTTAGTAAATCTGCAGATGACATGAAGGTTGGTGGAGTTGTGGACAGTACCAAAGAATGTTGCAGGTTACAGAGGGGACATAGATAAGCTGCAGAGCTGGGCTGAAAGGTGGCAAATGGAGTTTAATGCGGAAAAGTGAGGTGATTCACTTTGGAAGGAGCAACAGGAATGCAGCGTACTGGGCTAATGGTAAAAATCTTGGTGTAGATGAGCAGAGAGATCTCGGTGTTCATGTACATGGATCCCTTGAAAGTTAACAACGCTATCTACTGGGTGGCAAGAAAGCATACAGTGTGTTAGCTTTTATTGGTAAAGGGATTGAGTTTCAGAGCCATGAGATCGTGTTGCAGCTGTACAAAACTCTGGCATAGCCACACTGAGTATTGCGTACAGTTCTGGTCACTGCCTTATATGAAGGATGTGGAAGCTTTTGAAAGGGTTCAGAGGAGATTGACTAGGATGTTGCCTGGTGTGGAGGGAAAGTCTTTTGAGGAAAGGCTGAGAGACTTGAGGCTGTTTTTGTTACAGAGAAGGTTGTGAGGTGACTTAATTGAGTCATAAGATAATCAATCAGAGGGTTAGGTAGGGTAGACAGTGAGAGCTTTTTTCCTCAGATGGTGATGGCAAGCACAAATGGACAAATAGTTTTAAATTGAGGGGTGATCGATCTAGGACAGATGTCATAGGAGATTCTTTACTCAGTAGTATGGGCGTGGAATGGCCTGCCTACGACAGTAGTAGACTCGTCAACTTTAAGGGCATTTAAATGGTCATTGGATAGGCATATGGATGAAAATGGAATAGTGTAGGTTAGATGGGCTTCAGATTGGCCCTTGATGTTGCGCCGACCAGTGAAACCAAAGGGCCTGTTTTGCATTGTAAATGTTCTATTTTTTAAATGATCTATAATACTAGGCAGTACATGCTGGGTCATCTTCCATCAACCACTTGACACTAAGTAGCTAAAAGAATAAAAGAACAAGAATAGGCCATTCAATCCATCACGTTTGTTCCACTGTTCAATTAAATTATATTTGATTTTGTAGCCCTGAATGCCCTTCTTGAACAAAAGCTGAAAAGCTTAAGCTTCAAAGTTTCAATTGATCTAGTCTCAACAACTTTTCTGGATAAGTGTTCCAGATTTCCAGTTAAAAATTACCCTTTTCACAAAGAGCAGCTTCCTGATATTACCCAAACAGCTCTATTCTAAATTTAACGTTGTACTCCATGTATACCCATTATATACTTCAATCAATCAATCAATCAGTTTAAAAACAGTTCAGATTTCCCTTAGTTACATAGCAAATATGGAAAAGTTAAAGCCAAGCTGTAAATAAAGCAAACGTAAAATCAAAAAGAGAGTTTTGGAAATTTGTGCTCATGGCACATTTGTCAAGGTTTATGAAATCTTTGCAACAGCACTATTACTGACATCCAATGGCCAGCCTAAACCATGCATATAATCAAACTTTCTGCAAGGAGTTAAAGTTTTTTTTCACATGTTACTAAACAAGCAAGAGACACCAGAGTCAAATGATCTCTTCTGCAAATTCAGTTTTGAAAGAGAAACCATTGCATGGATCCAGAAGTGAAATTGTGTACACAGTGTTTTAGGGGTGTCAACTACTGTAAGAAATAATCACATTTGCAATCTGCAACTTTGAGCTAATAGCTATGTCGTGGTTTTGAATTAGAGAGCCTTTTCACTAAGACGATGAAAGGGGAGGAGACAGACTTGGAAATCTTTCCAGTCTCTGACAAGATCGGAAACTGTTTTCATTGGAGAAAAGAAGGTTTAGGGGTGACTTGATAGAGGTGTACAAGATGATTAGGGGTTTAAATAGGGTTGACCACGAGAACCTTTTTCCACGTATGGAGTCAGCTATTACAAGGGGGCATAGCTTTAAATTAAGGGGGGGGGTAGATATAGGACAGATGTTAGGGGTAGATTCTTTACTCAGCGAATCATGAGTTCATGGAATGCCCTGCCAGTAGCAGTGGTGGACTCTCCCTCTTTATGGGCATTTAAACAGGCATTGGATAGGCATATGGAGGATAGTGGGCTAGTATAGATTAGGTGGACTTGGATCGGCGCAACATCGAGGGCCAAAGGGCCTGTACTGCGCTGTATTTTTTCTATGTTTTCTATGTTTCTAAAAACAAAAACTGTTGGTGAAACTCAGCAGATCTGGCAGCATCTGTGTGGGGACAAACAGCAGAGGTAAAGTTTTGAGTCCAGTGACTCTTCATCAGGACTGCTTTTTTCTCACAGATGCTGCCAGGCCCACTGAGTTTCACGAGCAATTTTTTAAATGCTTTCAAATCTCCAACATGCACAGTTCTTCACTTTTATCGGGATGTCAAGATTATGAATTAGCTATTAAGGTTAACAGGAAAAACTTAGAATAGCAACTCTTATTAGAATTCCTACTGTGTGGAAACGTACCCTTCAGCCCAGCAAGTCCACACCGATCCTCCGAAGAGTAACCCACCCAGACCCATTCCCCTTTTACTCTACATTTCCTCCGGACTAACGTACCTAACCCATACTGCCCTGAACACTACAGGCAATTTAGCATGGCCAACTCACCTAACCTGCACACCCTTGGATTGTGAGAGGAAACCTGAGCACCCAGAGGAAACCCACACAGACACGGGGAGAACGTGCAAACTCCACACAGTCACTAGAGGGTAGAATTGAACCTGGGTGCCTGGTGCTGAGAGGCAGCAGTGCTAACCACTGAGCCTCCGTGCCGCCCCATTATCTATGCTTGGGAATCAGTGCTACCAGATGCATTGCATCCCAGACCTTCTAAAAGGGCAGAAAAACAAACCAGACTGGAGTAACACAGAAGGCTTTGAAGACCCATTTTGAGCTCTCTACTAAAGTAAAATTTATGAATGACATACTCAACGTCAGAGCCCAGAAAGAAAGTTGTAGAAAGATCAAAGGCAGAGCATTGGATGGAAACACTGAAGGACACCACATAAAATAAAAAAGAAAGCATTTTCAGTAGTGGGGAATAAAATGCTTTAATTGCAACGTGTTTAGCTGGGAAGAAATGCAAGCAGATAAGTGATGATTCTACCAAATTTCACCACAACATACAGCAAGTTGGTAACTTAACACCTCAAAGTGAAAAATGATTTGACAGTTTGCCACCACCAGCACAGTGGTGTTATCTCACAGCACCAGGGACCCAAGTTCAATTCCAGTCTTGGGTGAATATCTGTGTGGAGTTTGCATATTCTCCCAGTATCTGCGTGGATTTCCACTAAGTGCTCAAATTTCCGCCCACAATCCAAAGATGTGCAGATTAGGTGGATTGGTCAATATCAGAGCTTTACATACCTGTGTATAGTTCAAGACAGCCCACAAAACGTGAAGTAAAATTCTGCCTGTATGATAGAAAGGATTAGCAAAGCAAAGAACCTAATGGAAAAACAAATTCAGATCTATAATTCCAGACTATAGACAACTGAATTGGCCTAGCAAGCTACTCAGTTCACGGACAACAAATGCTAGCCTTGCCAACGATGCCCACATCCGAAGGAATAAAGAAATATTTGCAAGGATGCAAACGTGTATGCTATATTACCAAAGGTTTTCAATTAAACTTTGAAGAGATCCACCATCTCATGCTGACCTTTGAAGAAACTTTGTCACAATATGACAAAGATCTTTACTAAACGAGATGCAGAGTTACATACTGGCAAATTAAACTGGATAGCAAGCAGCTGTTCCGTGACTATGTACTAGACACCACTTCTCAATATCTTTCTTAAACCACATCTATATGAACAAGGGACAAAAGTACGCCAGTCAGTTCCTCAATCATATGCCACCATTGAATAAAACCAGATTAATCTGTCAATTCAGGTTGACATTCTTGCCTACCAATGATCACAGTTCAACTCATTTGCTTACCAATAATGTAATCATCTCTGCTAGGACGAGGGGTCCTTTAGCACTCAGACACTGGTCAGCTTGCTACTTCAACAATCTATTTAGTTCTCTCATGATTGCGATTTTGTGGACTAGCTCCCTCCCTTCCATGCCCAGATTTAGAGCTGCTGGCTTACATCACCTATACTTTATTAAAACTAAAATACCTGTACAACTAATCTGCCATCTTGCTAGTTATCATTTTCAATTCTCAATTCTCAATTTCTCTTAAGGCCAATACTCAGTTAATTCTTTAATTTTTCATAGTTACTCTTATTATTCAACTTTACATGTCTGGCTAGCTTTTTCCTCTTTAATTTATTTTTGCATTCTGCCCAATCTCTGATCTGTCACTTGCTTTGCATAAATATATGCTTTTAAGTGTCATACTGTCATTAATGTATCTAGTTAATCATTGGGGGTGGGACTGAAATGGAATTTTTCTTATTCACTGGAATGCATCTATTCTATGTATTCTGAAAAATCTCATTAAAATGTCTGCCTTTGCATCTCGACTGATTTTACCTTTAACAATCTGACAATTGACTTTAACCAGCCCTGCTCTGCATTGAATTACATTTTTTAAAAATCTCAAACCCACTCTTCTTTCTCAAACAATGTAAAATTGAATGATACTCTGGGCTTTGCTACTTAGGGGCACATTCACTGCGACGTCATTAATTAATCTCATCTTGTTTAACAATATATTATATAGACTCACCTAAGCTACCTTTGCACATTAAATACATGGAGCTGCAGGACAAAAACCTTAAACTTCCATCCAAAAATCATGAACAAAATGACAACTTTTTTCCCCCCCCCATCTTAAACTAGCTTTGCACAACTGACTAATCCAATCTATTCAGATTAAAATCCCCCCAGATTATCACAAAAGCCTTCTGACAAACCCCCATTATTTCTTCATAGTTCATGCTGTCATGTGCTACTGTTAGGATGCCTGCGCACCATCCGCAAGTTACTTTTACCCATACGGAACCTACGTCCCGGTTTCATGAACTTGGGTCATCTCTATTTTAGACAGATTATTAGTTCACAAAGCCAACCCATGACATTTTCCTTCCTTCTTGATCACCCAAATTTCCTGAACTGGATTAACCATATAAATACTGCAGGTCAGAGACTAGGAATCCTGCACTTCATAACAACATTCAAGATACTTACACCACCCAAGTCATAGCAGCTCACTTGATTAGCATCACATCAACAAATATTCACTCCCTTTACCACTGATATACAGTAACAGGAAAGTGTGTATCATGTAGAAGATGCACTGTAGCAATTCAATAAGGCCCCTCAGGCAGCACTTTCCAAATCCATTACCACTACCAACTAGAAAGACAAGAGCATCAATTACATGGGAACACCACTACCTGCAAGTTCCCCTCCAAGTCATTCACCATCCTGACATGGAAATATATCACTGTTCCTTCAGTGTTCTTGGGTTGAAATCCTAGGGTTCCCTATAAGCATTATTGGTCTACCTACAGCACAAGAACTGCAGTAGTTCCAGAAGGCAGCTCACCATACCTTCTCAAGGGCAACTAGGGATGGACAACCGACTGACACCCACATCCAATGAATGATTACTTACTTTTTTTTTTTACTTACTTAATGTGGAAACAGGCCCTTCTGCCCAAGTCCACACCGACCCGCCGAATGAAGCGCAACCCAGCCATGAATGAATTTTAAATAAACTCAGTCATCAACCGAGCTCAGATGTTAAATCTAACAGACAAGTGTCTTGCTCAGATCAAGCAAGCTTTGCAAGGGTTGCAGCTATCTAGAGTTCTGTAGAAAGAAAGGATGAATGATTTTTATGCCTTTGGTAACAATTCTAAGAGCTGCGAATGCTGGAAATCAGAAATAAAACTAAATTGCTGGAAAAACTCAGATCTGGCAGCATCTGAGCAGAGAAAGCAAAGTTAACATTTCAGGTCCAGTGATCATTCTGATTCCAGGATCACTGGACCCACAACATTAACTCTGCTTTTTTAGCAAGTTCTGTTTTTGTAACCAAAGCCATGTATGTTGGTATTAAGGGAGATATTGCATATTCAGAGATGTGATAGCCTGAATCGAAACGGTGGTCATTATCCTTGAGATGAATATTCATTTATATTTTAAATATTCATTTGTGGGACATGGACGTCACTGGCTGACCAGCATTTATGGTCAGTCCCTAGTTGCCCTCGAGATGATGGTGAAGCGAGCTGCCTTCTTGAACCACTGCTGTAGGTTGACCTACAATATCATTAGGGAGAGAATTCCAGGATTTTGACCCAGCCACAGTGAAGGAATGTAAATATATTTCAAGTCAGGAAAGTAAGTGGCTTGGACAGGAACTTGGAGATTGTGATGTTCCCAAAAAGCTAGAAAGATACGATGTCACCAACTGCACAGTACAGAATGATCATCAGTCTTAGGGGTTCCCCATTCCTCAACAACATCAATGCATCAATAACAGTTACCAAGTAGTAACATCTGGTACAGGGAAGAAATTTCCTCAGAGAAGGAACATAACCTTAGGAATAAGCCAGATCGTATACCAGATGAACAACCATCAAATGACGCACGTGTTTACTGTTCAAAGACTGGAATGCTTTGAAGTTTGTGTGTGCAATGTGTGCACAGACAGAAGAAAATAAAGTGTAGCAGACTAGAATGAACAGTTTTTGCTCATAAGTATTTTCTTTACTGATCATGTACATGGATTAACATTATGTTTTATATTGGTTCTGATACCTTCAAGTTTCTCAAGTGTTGGACATGAACTGATCTAGGGAAGAGCGAGTGTACCAGCCCATTCCTAACTTGTGCCTTGGAGGTGGTGGGATGCTTTGACAGTCTGGACGTGAGTTACTCACTGTAGGATTTCTAGTTTCTGACCTGCTCTTTAAGCCACTTCATATGGCTAGTCCAGTTCAGGATGTTTGGAAAGAACAGGAAAGTAGAAAAACGTGGACGGTCAGCTTTGTTAGCTAATAACTGTCAGCAAAAAAGAGTTAGAGCTAACTATATATATCTGTGAGACAGTGTTCTCCAAAAGAACGATTATCAAGTCCTTAAAAAATTAGATTATCTACCTCTCAGATACCCATTTGATGGACTGTATGCGATTAGCCACTTCAAACTCAACCCAGACTTCAAGGCACTGGCAGATAATGTCCAATCACACGTCACACTGTGGTTTGATGCGTAGACGACAAATAAATAATTATACATATTTAGTTTTAGATTTATAAAGCACTAAAAATAAACTATTTGTTCTATGCTTTCTTCTGGATAAAACTAGGTTAAATTCAAAAAGTGATTAACTGCTTAAAAACTCCACAACCCCAAACTTCTCATTTCTAATAAGCAATAAACTAATACCCAAATACCTCAATTTTTCTAATGTTTTTTGAAGAGAAATTTCATTTACATGCATAGCCAACCAAAAACACTGACTTTTTAAGGTTAGGAACAAAGGTCACGACAATTAGGTAAAATTCAAAACTGAAGCATGACAGGGTGGAGTGCATTTTAATGGGAAAATTGCATCTAAAAAGCAGCCTTTCTGGATCACATTAGAACTGCTCCCTACAGATTGCTAACAAGGAAATATTATGCCCTAAATGAACTAGTCACACAAAAATGCTTAGTCTATATGTTCACTCCCACTTATTACATTTTAATTCATTCTCAACAGATCTTTAAAAGGCTGATTTTAAAGAAAACCGAGTTTAGCAGCCACCAAGACGACAGGAACTTAAACAATGGAACCAAAACAGCAGCATTGATATGGTAAGCAAAAGAACAATTATTTCCACTCAGGATATTTCTTTATGGTTTTGAATGTTCCAATAACTTTTACATTAGTCTGTGAATGACTTTAACAAGTACACTCAGGCAAACACCTTCCTGTTAAAGTAGTGGAAAATGGGAATCTTGTGGTGCAGCAGTGTGAGAAACAAAAGCTCACTCACTTCAATAATTTCAGTCCGAGACCAAAAATCTGAAACAGTGTCATTTATTTGTACACTTGCAAGTGGGTGCCATGTCTAATGCCAGGTAAGGCAATAACAAATGCACATCAAATCCAACAAACTCTCGAAATTTATACAGTTTGAATCCCCATATTTTTTCTTATTCCATTGTTTGCCCCCTCCTCCGCTTACGTCACTCATTTCCTTAAGACTGATCCCACAACTTCTGTTTATCCGGCCTTGTCAGTGACAAATGTCTATCTCTGCCTCCCATAAGTTTGTTTGACGTCATCCCATCCTTTGCTTACCATTGTCTACTCCCTCCATCTGCGCTGCCCCTCACAGCATCTTATCACTAAGCCCTTTTAATTGGGGTTTGTTCCTGTGTCTCTGTACAAGTGGGAAACCTACTGTTTATAAAGGCCTTTTTTTTTCCACAGCATTTTATCTAGTGCCTGTATTTCTACCATTGTTTTGTAATCATGTCTCATGCTAACGTCCTTCCTCGATGTAGTTCCCATTTTTGCTAACTCAGCTCCTAGCTGAGAAAACAATCACAGACTAATGTGAATTCATTTACTCTGTATCAGAACTTATAATTTGCAGAAATAACATTAATTCACCTATATCCCACAAGCAGTAATGTCCTTAGCTTTAAAGCAGGAGATCTGGGTTCAAGTCCCACCTAGTCCAGGTGGGTAGGCAGATTAGAAAATATCAAAGTGGATAGAGTAATTCCAAAATACAAAATAAACTTCTCATTTCCTGAAGGTAACAGTTCATTTTACTGCTTTAATTTCTAAAACAGTTTGTTTTAATGCAAAATTAGACCAGGTTTTTACCAGTCTACTAATGACTAAACTCACCAATGCTTTTTGCAAGGAGTACTATTTGCACAATTCAGCTGCTCATAAGTTCCCACGTGGATGAAAGCCTCAGGTTTTCTGATCATAGTTATGCAACAATGGATTACAGAGAATTTAAAAACTCTTAAGTCATTTATAGATGAAGGAAGGACATGCAGTTGGGTTAGAAAGAAGTGCAATTTTCACATTAAGAAACCCTATCTTCACTATAACAAGAGCAAACATAATAAGATTATGTTCGCCGAGCTGGAAATTTGTGTTGCAGACTTTTTGTCTCCTGTCTAGGTGACATCCTCAGTGCTTGGGAGCCTTCTGTGATGTTTCCTCCGGCATTTATTGTGGTTTGTCTCTGCCGCTTCCGGTTGTCAGTTCCAGCTATCTGCTGCAGTGGCCGGTATATTGGGTCCAGATCGATGTGTTTGTTGATTGAATCTGTGGATGAGTGCCATGCCTCTAGGAATTCCCTGGCTGTTCTGTTTAGCTTGTCCTGTCCTATAATAGTAGTGTTGTCCCAGTCGAACTCATGTTGCTTGTCATCAGCGTGTGGCTACTAAGGATAGCTGGTGGCTAGTTGGTGCTCATGGATATGGACCGTTAGCTGTCTTCCTGTTTGTCCTATGTAGTGTTTTGTGCAGTCCTTGCATGGGATTTTGTACATAACAGCACTCTCAGACAACAACTCACCAGGACAAAGGACCAGATACCCAGCATGAGCAAAACCAATGTAGTGTACTCATTTCCCTACATTTACCCCTGACTAATGCACCTAACATTAATTTAAGGCCAAAGTGCTTGGACACAGTTGGTGGAAAAGAAGAAGAATTTTATTAAAACAGGAACTGAAGCTTTATGTCAGGAACAGCATTAAACTGGAAAGAAGTCAGAGTCAAGATTAGAGTGGTGCTGAAAAACCACAGCAGGTCAGGCAGCATCCGAGGAGCAGGAAAATCATCAGGAATGAGCCAAGTCAGAAGAATAATAATACTTAGATATCCACAATTAAATCAAATAAATTAATATTTAATTAGCTCAAGTCGATCAATGTATTAAAAAAAGCCTCTTTCTTGGAAACAAGCTGAACTGGGTCTGAAGAGGTATAGCACGAGATGTACCAAGGTGTACTGATCTGGATAGGATCTTGTTTTTGCTCAATCAATAAAGAATGCTTCAGTTATTTCCATCGTGTTTAAAAATTTTTAATTCTGGGTCATAATAGAATAGAGTGAACGAGTGGATTTTCTCAATTATGTTCATTCCGTTTGTTAATACATTTTTATTTTGTTGACTGCTACATTGCGCGCTCATGTTTTGCAAAAAGATCAGTTTGATTAAAAACTGAATTTATGATAAATACAGACTGGTTCCGATGGAAGTCTGACTTGTCCAGTACTAACATCAACTGGGCATTTCCCCTCAACATTCAGGGCCAATCATAAGCAGAAAGTAGATCTTTAGTTTCATCACTTAGAGAAAACTATTTTTATACAAAACATTAACAGCATACATATTGCTTGGTTCTGTTCCATGAAATTAAAACAAAAAAAAAGAGTGTCAAAAAGAAACAATATCCTGAAAAAGCAAGATAGATAGAACCTACAGCATTACGCCAAGAATAATTTTTCTTCAAAGTAATCATAGTCAGAGTCAAACAGCATAGAAACAGGCTCTTTAGCCCATTATGTCTATGCTGACCAACAAAAACCAAATCTAGCACTGCCCATCTCTAGCAGGACTATCTAGATACTGGCACAAAAATCTCTACTGGCACAAAAAAATTCCACCCTGTCTGTTCCTTTCATGCTAAGGTGATCGCAGTTATGGTAGGAAAGCTGAAGTCTGCTACAGCTATAGAAAACAAATCCTGGAGATCACAGCAGGTCAGGCATCATTCATGGAAAGACAGCAAGCAAGCATTGAGTTTACAACTATTACAAATTTTCCTCAACTTCCTTAGAATAGCTAATATATCTGCTCCTTTATCCCCCTCCAACTGTTGGGAGACCCGCAGTATAATCCCAGCAAGGTAATCATCCCTTTATTATTTCTAAGTTTAACTAGTTGGTCTCATTTGAAGACTCTTAGGACATCCTCCCTAATTGCAGTCATGGCTTCTTTGACCAATAATGCCCCATCTTTCTTACTTCACTCCTCTATCCTGACTGAAAAGGTCTATACCATTGGATTTAATTTTACTTTTAACTCGGCCAGGACAATACAAAATAACTTCAGTCAATGAACTTCTTTTTGAACAAATGCAGCTGTGGTCCAGAAAGGAGAGAGAACAGTTGTGGGCTTTAAGTCTATTTTCAGTTGATGAAGGGGGTGGTAGGATAGCAACATTCCAGAGGTTAATCTGAAAATGCACATCACTTCTCTTTTAATTACAAGTTAAACTGATTTTGCCATCTACAACTGATTAACATCCACTTCCTTTCCTTTCACCATATAACTCACCAAAAGCTTCCAAACATCATAAAACACAAAAGAACTTTCAAAAGTTGATTGGGGGACTGATGTTCACACGTAAAGGGATGGGTGGAAAATGGGAAGCCTTCAAAACTGAGATAACGAGAGTCCAAAAGACAGTATGTTCCTGTCAGGGTGAAAAGCAAGGTTGGTGGGTGTAGGGAATGCTCGATGACTAGAAAAATTGAGGTTTTGGTTAAGAAAAAGAAGGAAGCATATATCACTCGAGTATAATCAAGATCAAGTGAATCCTTAGAAGAGCATAAAGGCAGAAGAAGAATACTTAAGAGGGAAATCAGGATGGCAAAAAAAAGGGGACATGAATTAGCTTTGGCAAATAGAGATAAGGCGAATCTAAAGGGATTTATAATTAAATTAAGGACAAAAGGGTAACTAGGGAGAGAACAGGACCCCTCAAAGATCAGCAAGGCAGACTATATATGGAACTGCGAGAGATGGGGCAAGATACTAATCGAGTATTTTACATCTGTATTTACTGTGGAGAAGGACATGGAATGTACAGAATGTGGGGAAACAGATGGTGACATCTTGAAAAATGTCCATGTAGCAAAGGTGGTGGTGCTGGATGTCTTAAAATGCATAAAAATGGTTAAATCTCCAGGACCTGATCAGATGTACCTCAGAACTCTGTGGGAAGCTAGAGAAGCGATTGCTGGGCCCCTGGCTTGAGATACTTAGGTCTTAAAAGTCACAGGTGAGGTGCCGGAAGATGGGAGGTTGGCTAACGTGGTGCCATTAATTAAGAAAGGTAGTTAGGAAAAGCCAGGGAACTACAGACCGGTGAGGCTAACATCGGTGGTGGCAAGTCATTGGCAGAAATCCTGAGGGACAAGATTTACATATATCTAGAAAGGCAAGGACTGATTAGGGATGGTCAACATGACTTTGTGCCTGGGAAATCATGCCTCACAAACTTGGTTGAGTTTTTTAAAGTAATAAGGAGGACTGATTAGGACAGAGCGGTGGACTTTATCTACATGGACTTCAGTAAGGTGTTTGACAAGGTTCCTCACTGTAGACTAGTTAGCAAGATTAGATCACATGGAATACAGGTAGAACTAGTCATTTGGACACAGAACTTGCTCGAACATAGAAGATAGAGGATGGTGGTGATGGAGGGTTGCTTTTCATACTGAAGACGTGTGACCAGGAGTGTGCCACAAAGATCGATCCTGGGTCCACTGCTTTTCGTCATTTATACGAATGATTTGAATGTGAACACAGGAGGTATGATTTGTATGCTTGCAGATGACACCAAACATTGACTCTCCTGCTCTCAGATGCTGCTTGACCTGCTGTGCTTTTCCAGCACCATACTTTTCGACTCTACTCTCCAGCATCTGCAGTCCTCACTCTCTCACGGATGAATTTCAAATGCAGAGAAATGAGAAATAAAGCATTTTGGTGGAAGAAACATGAAGACACTACACAGACTCAGTGGCATAACATTGAATGGAGTACAGGAACAGTGGAACCTTAGGATTCCAGTGCATAATTCTCTGAAGGTGGCCAGGGAAGTTTAAACAGTTGTTAAGGAGGCCTTATAGGATCCTTGGGTTTATAAATAAAGGCATATAGTATGAAAGCAAAAACAAAAATGAGGTGACAAACTACTGGTCAGACCAGAGTGTTGTGTTCACTCTGTACACCTTATTTAAGGAAGTTTGTTAAAACCCTGGAGAGTGCGCAAAGGGGATTTACTAGAATGATAATCAGGAATGAGGGACTGTAGATGCAAGGAAAGAAATATTAGAAATAGTGAGTTTATTCTCCTTGCAAAGATTAAGCTGTGACCTTATTGAGGTGTTTAAAGTTATGAGCAATTTTGACATGGTATAGAAGGGCATTCTGTTTCCACTAGACGGTATGTCAGGAACTAGGAGTCACAATTTCAAGATAGTCAGCAAGTGAGCCAGGAGTGAGGTGAGGAGAAACTTCTTTACCTCAGTTATTAGGATTTGGAATGCGCTGCCTGGGAGAGTGGTTGAGACAGATTCCATAGGAGGTTTCAAAAGAGAGCTAGATATATATTTGATAGTGAATTAAGAGGGTTCTGGAGATAAAATGAGACTTGTTGTGTAGATCATTTTGGGAGCCAGTACAGACAACAGGTCAAACAGCCTCCTGTACTATAAGATTTCATGATTCTAAAGTAGAAAAGGATAGAGGAGATTGGATATCTAAATTTCTAGATGTTCTTTCAATTTTTAGGAAAATGTTTTAACTATATTCAAAATATAGCAGATTATAGCAGAGAAGGATCCCATTAAAACATTCAATGCTTTACTACAGCAATTTAAAACTAATCTCACTACCTTGTGTTCGCTCCATTATCTTGCATCGTTGTTTTGTAAATGTTTATACCTTAAAGATGCAATTGTCTCTGTTTCAACCAGTCCTTCAGCAAAGTATTCCATATTCATCTGGCTGAAATTTACCAAAGGCAAACAAAGTGGCCATTTTTATAGAATTTTCTGCTTGTGCTCAAATCTTTAGTGTGTCAATATAAGACTCTAATTTAAGCTCCTCTCCAAATTATGTCCAGTGGGATGTTTGTAGCCAATGAATGTTATGTCGCCATTCCAGTTTAAAAGCATAGGTGGAGTTCTTGGCCTTGGTTGCAGCTCACCCAAGTGAGAGGCAAGGTACAAGGTAGCGTCTCTACTGAGCTATGAGATTCGGGTTAAAGTCCCATTTGCTCCAGGGGTGTGTAATAACATAATTGAACAGATAGATTAGAAAATACCCACCCACTTGAGGGTACCCTGAAGATTAAAAGCTCTGAGAAAGGCAATAAGAAACTAGATCAGACTTCCCTGACACGTTTCTCAAAACTTTCATTATGCCTGCAGTTCGAATCTGTCTTGCAACAGAATATAATAGACAAAAGAAACAATGCATTTGAACTCAAGTCTTTGTCATGTACACACTTTCCCTAACAAGTATATACAATAAGTTCTGCTGCCCCTCATAGCCATACCATAAAACCAAACATTTCTAATCTCGCTCATGAGAAACCTTATGCAATATCCTTTAACATGTACATACATGGTCTGCAATTTTTAAAAACCAGTCAAATTACTTGTTATAACAAATATGTGCTTAATACATCTCTGAATGATTATGTTATCATGGATTATAGATGCTAAGATTTCAGCAGTTGACAGACCACTCACGATTCAGCTTCTGATCCCTTCATATAAAGTGAGCATTGGCTAATTTGCCCTATTGCTCTACTTCCAAAAATCAATACATGGTGATTTATGCACAAATTCAGTTACTTTCAAAACTGATATCCACAACCCTTCCTAAGAATTGTTCCATGTCCTATCATAGTTGCCTAATCACTTACACCAATATTTGCAAAAATAACATGCATACTATATAGACATCAGCCTTAAATCATGACTTGTGCTTTGCCACTGAACTGAAAACAGAAGTCTAACAAAATAGGTCACAAATTCATAAGAGCTTTCGGTTTTCCTTAAGCAGGTATGTGAACTGGAAAACTCAGAACAAAGTAACATGATCCTGAGCTACTGCGTTAAGAACTGGACAGAAGTTCAATATTCCATATACTTTACATTTGTGAATACAAGTATCAGAAACGGGAGTAACAGGTGTATGCTGCTAAGTGACATACCTTTACATAACACTTGTAACCACAACTAGAATTGAACAATATTATTTCATGAAAAAGCAAAACTGCATAAGTGGAAAAAAAAAGTTGCATCAAGGAAGTGGTAGAGGCTAGTACAATTGCAACAGTTAAAAAGGCATCTGGACGGGTATGTGAATAAGAATTTGGAGAGATCTCGGCCGGAAGCTGATATCTGGTCAGCATGGACGAGTTGGACCGAAGGGTCTGTTTCTGTGCTGTACATCTCTGACTCTATAACGATGAAAAGGAAATTAGACACACTTTTTAACCAGTAACCAGATCAAAGTACCTGGAAACATGGAACTTTTCAACAACGTAACAGCTGCAAAAAGACACGAAGGTACAGTGGTTATTAAAATCATACTACAGCAATGAAAAAGCTATTTTTTGCTGTAAAGTGCAAATGAACTGGTTATGGAGTGCAGAAAATAAGTTAAAAAAAAGACAATAGGCAACTCAATCCAAATTAAGAATTTCAGGTACTGTACTTGGTTCATTTTTATACTCCATACAGTCCAACTAAAGCCTCTGCTAGATACAAGCTGCAGCGCCTGTTATTTTTTTTTAAAACACCAGGCCTTGCAAGTCTACACTACCTCCCTAGCCATCCTTGCTATTCTTCCAGTAATCTAACTCAAAATGTCTTTGCATTCTCCAACGAAGTGTAGATATCTTAATTATCACCTTCCTATCCCTCATTTCCCCACAACTTCAGACTTCTTTCCAGTCTCCTCTTGATCTTTGGCTCTTAAAATCCAACTAGTGCATTATTCACTCCTTGGCTCTTAAATGTTTTCATGTTAGCGGCAGAGCTTTCAAGTTGTCTTTGTTTCATGTTCTGCAATTCCCTCACTATACTCCCATAGTCTAATTTATATTTATGAAGGTTTCATGTTTAATAATTTTATGGACTTAATTTTAAAGAATTGTGGATACCTGGATCTTTTTTCTAAAAAAGTGATACAAACGACTTAAACAAACCATTAGACATGTTTTTAAACAAGGTGTTACTTGGTCACTTGTGATAGCCACTTGTTACTGCATACCAACTGCCGAGTGCACTCGTTCAGCCTTTATACACTACTGCTACATTTTTATTTTTAAAGGAGTTTAAAACTTTTTTTATTTACATCTTTCATCATTTCTTCTAATTTTGCAAATATGCTTGCATTTTGATTTTCTCCTCTGCAAAGTACCTTATCCTCCTATGAGGAGGTAAACTTGGAAGAGAACCCGAAAACAGCGTTGTTCCCGTGTGTCTGCCGCTCTTGTCCTTCTAGGTGTTCAAGATTGTGCATTTGAAAGGAACTGATGAAGGAAGCTTGGCAAATTGCTGAAGTGTAACATGCTATTGTATGCCAATAGTGAAAGAAACAAAAGTTTACATAAGTTGACTGATGTCGATCAAGCAGACTGCTTTATTGTGGTGTTGAGCCTCTAGTGTTCTTGCAGCTGCATTCATCTTGACAAGTCGGTCATACTCCTTCACAAACCTAACGTGTATCTTGAAGGCAGTAGATACATGTTCAAGTAGTTGCTATAGTTGCTCCCAAGGATCATTTGTAGGAATCCTACACAAGGAATTTCCAAACCGAACCTTTTAAAATGTAATGTAATTACTTGATATTATCTTTCACAAGACAGTTTACATCTAGTACATGAGCAGATCCATAAATTAAATGTACCAAAATATTCCTCTCCCTATTTGTAGTGCAGACAAGAGTGCAAGTTACATGAAATTATATCGCATCAAATCACTGACTGACTTACTGTTGCTGTGGTGAAAAGGCCAACTCGTTATTGCAAGTAATTAAAGCCATAAATTCCCAGCCACAAGTTTACAAGTGCAACCCCCAGGGTGACAGTCAACAGGACAATATATCAAATTATGCAAAGAGGAGAGATTTTTTAAACCAGCAAACAGCTAGTCCTGTCTTACTTAAATCTTCAGCTGCATTAAAACAATAGCACCAATTATGTGGATCACATGGTAACTCTTTTCATCTGCAAAGAACAAGTGACAAATCTACAACAGTGACTTTAAAAAACCTGAAGGGTGGTTTTCAAAAGATTATAGACCAATGTTACAACTATATTACAGGTCCAAAACAGATCATGCACTCTATGCTAAAATACATCTTTCCTTCCAATTAAAAAGACTTTTCTTTTTATTCCTAAGAGTTTACTATTGAGGAGCAGAACCTCAACAGCTGCCATAACACTTGATCGAGACTCCATTGTGGGCCACAGTCAGCCTAGTTCTTGCCCTATGCTGGCAGACCAGTACACAAATATCCTTCAGCTGGTCACAGGACTATTAATGGAAACATATTACAGCTGCTCCTTTCATCATTGTAGTCAATTAAAATTGATAAAATATTACAGTTCTAAAGCCTATGAACACAAATCTTTAATATTAATAACAAATGTTTATGATCAAAGTAGCCATTTACTGAACTCACGAAGCAGGTCAAAATTACAGAAGAATGTAATCTCTCATCACTTCGCTAATAATGGCTGATACAAAATGTTAATTAAATTAGCTTGAAGTCACTCTTCATTGAATCCATTTGTGATTGTTTGACATTATTTCATTCATTCAGTTTTCCTTTGCACTCTCTTTCATAGAACTGCCCTGCTGCTGCCAAAGAACAGCAGCTCATTGATGGGAATCAGATGGTAGCCATTCTGAGCCAGGATCAACAACTGGACAGCAGATCTAAAATAATTGGCATTCATAAAAGTAGTGTGATTCTTGCATTATGGTGACAGTCTTTCAGACCAAATAGATGAACCAACCAGTACTTTTTTGCAGAATTAAAAACAATTTTCCAGAGGCAAAGAGGAGCAAAACTTAAATAGCAGCTTCCACTAAATGAGCCAAAAAATATTGCAAAGAAAAATGATACTGGATTTCAGGTATGATTTTGATGTTCAATGCGTCAAAACATTTTAGTTCTTCACTCTGGGTCACTCAGCTATTTTATTTATTCATGTGATGCAAGCATCACTGGCAATGACAAAATTTGTTGCCCAAACCCAATTGTTCTGGAGAAGATGGAGAGCCATGTCCTTGAACTGCCACAATCTACATGATGTAGGTATATACAGTTACTGTTATGGAGGAGGCTCCAGGTTTTTAAACACAGTGACTGTACACTAACAGCATTCTTAATTCCAAGTCAGGATGGTATGTAACTGGGAAAGAGAACCCGAAAACAGTATTGCTCCCCTGTGTCTGCTGCCCTTGTCCTTCTAGGTGTTCAAGGTTGTGCATTTGAAAAGAACTAAATGAAGGAAGATTGCCAAATTGCTGAAATTTAATGTGCTATTCTATGCCAATAGTGAAAGAAGCAAAAGTTTACGAGTTGACTGATGTCGATCAAGCAGGCTGCTTTGTCGTGGTGTTGAGCTTCTTGAGTGTTCTTGCCTCTGCACTCATCCAGACAAGTAGGTTGTATTCCTTCACAAACCTAACATGCATCTTGTAGATGACACAGACACTGGGGAAACCAGAAGGCATGTTGCACTCCACAGAATTCTCAGTTTGAACCACAGTACATGGTTACCTGACCCATTTAAGCTTCTACTTACTGCAAGTTGGGTATTCTTTATCCACATGTCTGAAAAGATCTAAATGCCAAAGGTTGTATCAAAAATAACACACCAAACAGGCAGAATAAGACACACTCAAATGGAGCCAAAAGATTGAAAATTCAACGTTCAGAAATATTTTTAAAAGGAAACTTGGAGACAAACTATAATATTACATGGGCTTAGGAAAGTTGTCAGTGCAAGACGGTATACCAGCAGGAGTCAATGCCTTCAGCAGCAGCAGGTAATAAAAGTCAGTTGAAACTAGGAGTAATCAATAGTAGGCTATATCTGGAAACCAAAATTATCCAATTTCCGGGAAGCAACTGATTCCAACGTTTCCAAATAAAAAGGATCCCCAACCTGTATTATGTTGATGGTGAACAGTTCAATGATGATAATCAATGTTCCCACTAATTCTTTTTCCTTCTGAATGGGCCTGACGCATCACCACGAACTTAGAGGCATCATTGATGATAAAATGAAGGTCAATGGTTAAATTCTGTCCTCAGAAATGGTCATTGTCTGGGACTTGTGTAGCACAAATATTCCTTGTCATTATCAGCCCAAACTCAATCTTGTGCAGGGTCTTGCTGCAGTGAGGTCAAGGATTGATAGTAGAGTTGTAGTCTCTGAGGATGTCATCAATGTCAGGGTCACTGAAGGGTCAGGTTCTAGATTAGTGGTGCTGGAAGAGCACAGCAGTTCAGGCAGCATCCGAGCAGTAGTAAAATTAATGTTTCGGGCAAAAGCCCTTAATCAGGAATACAGGCAGAGAGCTTGAAGCGTGGAGAGATAAGTGAGAGAAAGGTGGGGTGGGGGGGGGAGGGGGGGAGAGAAAGTAGCATAGAGTACAATAGGTGAGTGGGGGAGGGGATGAAGGTGATAGGTTGGGGGGGGGGGGGAGAGAAAGAGGGTGGAGTGGACAGGTGGAAAAGAAGATAGGCAGGTAGGACAAGTCATGGGGACAGTGCTGAGCTGGAAGTTGGGAACTGCAGTGAGGTTGGGGGGGGGGGGGGGGGGAGAAGGGGAAATGAGGAAACTGTTGAAGTCCACATTGATGCCCTGGGGTTGAAGTGTTCTGAGGCAGAAGATGAGGCGTTCTTCCTCCAGGCATCTGGTGGTGAGGGAGCGGTGGTGAAGGAGGCCCAGGACCTCCATGCCCTCGGCAGAGTGGGAGGGAGAGTTGAAATGTTGGGCCACAGGGCGGTGTGGTTGATTGGTGCGGGTGTCCCGGAGATGTTCCCTAAAGCGCTCCGCTAGGAGACGTCTAGTCTCCCCAATGTAGAGGAGATTGCATCGGGAGCAACGGATACAATAAATGATATTGGTGGATGTGCAGTGAAACTTTGATGGATGTGGAAGCCTCCTTTAGGGCCTTGGATGGAGGTGAGGGAGGTGGTGTGGGTGCAGGTTTTATAATTCCTGCGGTGGCAGGGGAAGGTGCCAGGATGGGAGGGTGGGTTGAAAGGGGGTGTGGACCTAACCAGGTAGTCACGGAGGGAACGGTCTTTGCGGAAGGCGGAAAGGGGTGGGGAGGGAAATCTATCCCTGGTGGTGGGGTCTGTTTGGAGGTGGCGGAAATGTCAGCAGATGATTTGGTTTACAGGAAGGTTGGTAGGGTGGAAGGTGAGCACCAGGGGTGTTCTATCCTTGTTACGGTTGGAGGGGTGGGATCTGAGGGCAGAGGTGCTGGATGTGGACGAGATGCGTTGGAGGGCATCTTTAACCACATGGGAAGGGAAATTGCGGTCTCTAAAGAAGGAGGCCATCTGGTGTGTTCTGTGGTGGAACTGGTCCTCCTGGGAGCAGATATGGCGGAGGCGGAGGAATTGGGAATACGGGATGGCATTTTTGCAGGAGGTGGGGTGGGAAGAAGTGTAATCCATTTAGCAGTGGGAGTCGGTGGGTTTGTAAAAAATGTCGGTATCAAGTCGGTCGTCATTAATGGAGATGGAGAGGTCTAGGAAGGGGAGGGAGGTGTCAGAGATGGTCCAGGTAAATTTAAGGTCAGGGTGGAATGTGTTGGTGAAGTTGATGAAGAATTGCTCAACCTCATCGCGAGAGCATGAGGTGGCGCCAATGCAGTCATCAATGTTGCAGAGGAAGTGGTGAGGAGTGGTGCCGGAAGATCGACTGTTCTACATAGCCAAAGAGACAGGCATAGCTGGGGCCCATACGGGTGCCTATGGCTACCCCTTTGGTCTGGAGGAAGCGGGAGGATTCGAAGGAGAAATTGTTAAGGGTGAGGACCAGTTCGGCCAAACGAATGAGAGTGTCGGTGGAAAGGTACTATTGGGGACGTCAGGAGAGGAAGAAACGGAGGGCTTGGAGGCCCTGGTCATGGCGAATGGAGGTGTAGAGGGATTGGATATCCATGGTGAAGATGAGGCGTTGGGGGCCGGGGAAACGGAAGTCTTGGAGGAGGTGGAGGGCGTGGGTGGTGTCTCAAATGTATGTGGGGAGTTCCTGGACTAGGGGGGGGGGGGGGATAGGACAGTGTCGAGGTAGGTAGAAATGAGTTCAGTGGGGCAGGAGCATGCTGAGACAATGGGTCGGCCAGGGTGGTCAGGCTTGTGGATCTTGGGAAGGAGGTAGAACCGGGCAGTGCGGGGTTCCCGGACTATGAGGTTGGAAGCTGTGGGTGGGAGATCTCCTGAGGTTCTGTATGGTCTGGGAGACGATGGTTTGGTGATTGGGGGAGGGGGGGGTCATGGTCAAGGGAGCGGTAGGAAGAGGTGTCCTCAAGTTAGCGTTTGGCTTCAGTGGTGTAGAGGTCAGTGCGCCAGACTACCACTGCGCTTGATGATGAGGTCGGGATTGGAGGGCTGCGTGTTGTGAGGGTGAGAGGATGGAGTGGGGGAGGGGGGTAGACAGGTTGAGGCAGTTAATGTCCCGGCAGCAGTTAGAAATGAAGAGGTCCAGGGCGGGTAATAGGCCAGCGCGGGGTGTCCAGGTGGATGCAGTGTGTGCTTTTGCAAGGAAGGGGACATTATCCAAAAGGGAAGGATTTGCTAACATGAGACTAAGGAAGAGAAATTGACTGGTACACAATTTAGTGGAATTCAGTGATGGGAATAGGAAATAGAATGGAGGGACGAGTACAAAGGAGGGCAGAAGTGTTCAACGTTTCTAATATCAACTGGGACCACCTTAGCGTGAAAGGATCAGACAGGGTGAAGTTTTTAAAGTGCATCCAGGAGAGCTTTTTGTGCCAGTATGTAGATAGTCATACTATCGATGGGGTAGTGCTAGACTTGGTGTTTATTGATCAGCATAGGCATGGTGGGCTAAGGGCCTGTTTCTAAGCTTTGACTCTAACTATAACTCCAAGTAGAGAATCAAATCTCATAGCAAACTGGTTTGCAAGGTTAGATCTCTCAGAATATAGGGAGAACTTGCTATTTAGATACAGAAGAAGTGGCTTGAAGTTAGAAGTCAGAGGATTGCTTTTCAAATTGGAGGCCTGTAACCAGCGACGTGCCACAAGGGTCAGTTCTGGGTCCACTGCTTTTCGTCATTTATATAAATGATTTGGATATGAACATAGGAGGTATAGCTAGTAAGTTTGCAGATGACATCAAAATTGGAGGTATATTGGACAGTGAAGAAGGTAACCTCAGAGGACAACAGGATCTTGATCAGGTGGGCCAATGGGCTGAGAAGTGGCAGGTGGAGTTTAAATTTAGATAAATGCGAGGTGCTGCATTTTGGAAAGGCAAATCAGGGCAGGAGTTATACACTTCATGGTAAGGTCTTGGGGAGTGTTGCTGAACAAAGAATCCTTGGAGTGTAGGCTTATGGTTCCTTGAAAGTAAAGTTGCAGGTTGATAGGATAGCGAAGGAGGCATTTGGTAATGCACTGGCCAATAAAGGCAAGCATTAGTGTTGGAGTTGGGTGATCATGTTGCGGCTGTAAAGGATGTTGAAGTACCGCAGGAAATTCTCGTCTCCCTCCTATAGGAAGGATGTTGAAACTTGAAAGGGTTCAGAAAGGTTTACAAGGATGTTGCCATGGTTGGAAGGTTTGAGCTATAGGGATAGGCCGGGACTGTTTTTCAGATGCCAATCTTTTCTGCAATACTAAATTTAGAGAAAGCATAATAAATGTTTGTCTCTTCCCTAGTCAACTACAAGTGTCCAAAAGTCTGTCTTTATATCTAGTCAATGTGTCTAATGAATCAATGCCCTCTACCTGTCTATCCTCAACCCAAATAACTGTATCCTCAACCCAAATAACATAATTGACATAAATCCATGTTCAAGTATCTTTTGCCTAGTTGGAAAAACCACTACCCCTCCAAAACGTCTAGTTACTCTCATTTAATCCAAAATTAACTAACAATAGATTATTTCACTGTTGCATAGTAAGAGGATTTCCAGAGAGCATAACTACTCCAAGGGATAGAAAATAGCAAAACGGAATTCTAGACACATCTCGGTCAGATAGTGTCCAAAAAAGTAGACAACTCAGAGTCCGACACCACAGAGACAGACCCTTTGGCCCAAACTGGTCCATACTGACCAAAATGCCCATCCACGCTAATCCCATTTCCCTGCACTTCACCCATACCCTTCTCAACCTTTCCTATCCACGTATTAGTCCAAATGCCTTTTAAATGTTAGATACCCACCTTAACTACTTCCACTGGTGTACCACTGCGTAAAAAGAGTTGCCCCTCAGATTCCCTTTTAACCTTTCCCCTCCAACTTGCTGAGCAATTATCCAAAATCACATGCTCAACCAATACTTATATAGACAATATATGGTCTAAAAGTTGAGGATGCTTAAGGGACCTTTTATTATTTTAAAAGGTTCTTTGAACAAGCAAGATTGTCCTGGAACATATGCTTGAGAAAGCCAAATATCCAAGTCATTGAGAAAACTAATAGGAATACCTATTTGTGGGCGGCACGGTGGCACAGTGGTTAGCACTGCTGCCTCACAGCGCAAGAGACCCGGGTTCAGTTCCCGCCTCAGGCGACTGACTGTGTGGAGTTTGCACGTTCTCCCTGTGTCTGCGTGGGTTTCCTCCGGGTGCTCCAGTTTCCTCCCACAGTTCAAAGATGTGCAGGTCAGGTGAATTGGCCATGCTAAATTGTTCGTAGTGTTAGGTAAGGGGTAAATGTAGGGGTATGGGTGGGTTGTGCTTCGGCGGGTCGGTGTGGACTTGTTGGGCCGAAGGGCCTGTTTCCACACTGTAATCTAATCTAATCTAATTTGTAGACATTGCTCATCTACCTTTCTCACACACTTTTCTGTCGGTTTTCCAGGTCTCAATTCCATGGTATTTGCAAACCAATATTAACTGGATCCTTATACGTAGCAATGGACTTCAGTATGCATGAGCACTTGCATACAGAGACAGAGAATACCAAAAAAGTGTGGAACTTTATTGTTTTGTACAATCTCACTTGTTAATTTCAAAACTTGCCCTCGTTGGAATAGGAAACAAAGATACCTCCAGGATTTTTTTTAAAAATTATACAATCTGGTAAAATGCTCCACATTCAGACATTTCCTGCAAATGGCTTCATGCAGAGAGGAACAACAATCCAAGTCAACATTCTTCCTTTAGCTAAAACAAATAGAAATCAACAGGGACCAAAGAAACATGCAGTAAATAAAACTGTTGAGGCAAATATTCAGTAACTCTCACACAGCTGGAATATGTTTGAAAGCAGAAATTAAATTGAAGACTTTTTACACTGCTCCTCTCAAAACAGCAGGATCCAATGACTGCAATGAATAGTTTAGATATTCTGCTTATATGGCAAGAAGTAGAAATAGCTCTAGACAACTCTGGCCTGTCAGAGCAACTTTAAATCAGGCTTGGCTTTTCTGGTATGCTGCATGTACAGTCTTTTATAGGAGTAGTTTGTCACGACATATTCTTAGTAAATAGTGCTCTATGAGGTGAACTATCAAAATAAACTTAGATTCAACAGTCTTCTCTTTTCATAAGAAAGAAAAAGATTTAATTTGTAACAACCTGTATGACTTTGTGCATAACTTGCACCAATTGTGAACTCAGCTGTTACTAAGTCATAGATGATGCTTAAACACAAGCTGTTGCTTCAGATGACTGAATTTCCTGAAGGGGTCTCCAGTTCAACTGCTTTTCCCAAAACTGCCCTGACCATGCAAGCACCTTATCAATAGAAATGTATCAGAGGCCTACTGATCACAAAAGCAGGTCTTCAGTGTCACCCTGAAACATATTTGCTCTTTAGCAAGAAAGAATCAAAGGATCATCAACTTTTACCGATACTTTGTCGAGCTTTCCAAAGCAGTCATGACATTTATTCATATTCATTCACCCAGAAAAATCTATTTTATTCTTTCACATTTTAAAATATGCCATGGGTGAGAATCTGAGCTCTTTAAACTACTCCATTGTTACCATAAAAGGACAAACAAATAAAAGTGTTTATTCTACCGTTCTACAGCTCATAGTATAGCCTATACACAACTGGAATTTCAAAGGTCAACATTCACCAGTTTCCTCATTTCCCCTTCCCCCCAGTTCCAACCTGCCAGCTTAGCACCATCCTCACCTTTGCACTGTCCCACCTGCTAATCTTCCTTCCCACCTATCTGCTCCACCCTCCTCGCCGACCTGTCACCTTCATCCCCACTTCCATCCACCTATTGCATTCTTAGCTACCTTTTCCCCCACCCCCCCCTCCAATTTATCTCTCCACCCCGGAGGCTCCCTGCCTCATTCCTGATGAAGGGCTTTTGCCAGAAACGTTGATTTTGCTGCTACTCTGATGCTGTCTGATCCTTTGTGCTTTTCCAGCACCACTCTAATCTAAAATCATTCACTTAGTAATACAATTAAAGTGAACATAGATTGAAAATTTCAGGTGTCAATCCTGAAATTAGTTAATAGTTTGAAAAATGAGCTAATTTAGCCATATTTCATTTTCTATGTGCATCGGTTCTTGCTGTAAATTGTTTGCATGGGAGGAGCAGCAGCATGCAATACTTCTACTGGGATTGTGGTGATATTTTGACCAACACTTGGAAAGCAACATCACTATACCAATAATAGAAACGCTAAAGAATGGCAATTTCAAAACTGCAACCCACTACATTTACCAATATCGATTCCACACAGTGGCCAGAAAGGTCTTGTGAAAAACCCATCTTCCTTCTGTTATGGAAGCTGGTAGTATAATTGCAGTTAATTTATCTCACTATAACAAACAGTAAAAGTGTGGATTATGAACCTTAACCCTCAGGAAACCATTCCTAATGGCATTCGCTCTCTACCTTCCAGGTTGAAATGAGAATTCCACTACTGCGAATCATAAAGCAGAATAGGGCCTGATAATCTACATCCCAGGCACAAAGTGGTGGAAATAGAAATGTTGGGTGTTCGTCATCTTCCAAAGTCCTATAGATTCTGGGAAAATACTTGGCAGATTAGAGGATGACAAATGTAACTCAATTATTTAAAAAAAGGAAGGAGAAAACAGTCAATTACAGGTCAGTTAGCCAAACATCAGTCATAAGGAAAACCTTGAAGATTATTATAAAGGATGCAGTTAACAGGGCACTTCGAAAATACCAATGGGATTTCACAAAATCAACATGGATTTATGAAAGGAAAATCTGATGAAGAAAAACCACTTGATGCAGTGGTTTTGAATTTTTAGAAAGCTTATGATAGAGATCCAAAAGAGGCAAATGTGCAAAATCAAAGCATGCAGGATTGATGGTAATTTGCCATCATAGATTGAAAATTGGTTAGCAGACAGGAAACAAAGTAGGAATAAATGACGCTATTTTGGAGTGGAAAGCAGGACAAGTGGAATATCGCAGTGAGTGCATTTAGGCCCCAGCTATTCAATGTTTATCAATGAATGAAATATTACATGTGTTTTCATCCAAAGTCTTCACATAACAAAACTAGGTGAAATTGAGAGCCAACAATGATTTAAAGAAGCTTCAACCCATTTAGATATGATGAGTGAATTGCCAAATTCATGTTATAGTGCACCTGGCATAAACGTGAATGCAAATTATAATCAACTGACACATTGTGAAAACTGATCTCTGGTCTGGATCTATAATTTACAATCCACACAGGTTAAGATGGTTTTGACTTTTCTAACTGGAAAAGACTCAAAAAAGGAGTTAAAAATTCAAGAGTGGTGTTATTATCACAAACTTTATCTTAGTACAGTTTTCAATAACTTTTAAACAGCAATAGAGTAATTCTCTCTCACTAGGAGCCTATTCTGGAGACCTGGTCAGCTGACACTTCTTTGACCTTCTCCTAAAATCTTTAATCAAAACTATTTTTCCTTTTCTTTTCCCTTGTTAGAATACAATAAAAACTAAAAGCACCTTATACAGAGTCTAAATGCATCATAAGAAGCATCACTGTACCAAAAAAAAGGAAGCCGCAACTTTAAAGCCGCAAAAGCTGAAATCTATCATAAAACAGAAAATACGTAAAACAGCAAATTATGGAAATGATAATGAAGAGAAACAGTTAATGCTTGAAAGGTCAGAGGGTTGAAATGATAGTCCCATTTTTTTTCCACAAATGCTATCATAATCTGTTGAGTGTTTGCAGCATTTTCTATTTTTTATGTTTGGTTTCTAGCATCAATTGTATCCTGGAATGTGACCACTTATAAAAAGATAATTACTTTATTACAAACAAACAGAAATTGCTGAAGAAACTCCACAGATCTGGCTGCATCCCTGGAGAGAAAGCAGAGTCAACAACAGGTCCAGTGATCCTTCTTCAGAAATTTAGTGTTCTGCTTTCAATGTGTTTCAGGTCCAGTGACCCTTGTCCAGAATACTAAACCTTCTAGAGGAGGATCACTTGACCCGAAACATTGACTCTGCTTTCTCTCCTTAATGCTGCCAAACCTGCTGAGTTTCTCTAGCTATTTCCATTTTTGTTTCAAATTTTTAGCATCCACTGTTTTTTTTTCACTCAAACAACATGATCAGCTATATTCAAACATTCTTCTCAGTGGGTGTGTATTCAAATCTTTTACACTACTGTAAAGGTTTTAGAACTTTAGGAGAAAGGTGGTAATGCTGGTGAGTGATTTCTAAATTTGGCAATAAGGAAAAAAACATGCATGAAAAAGGGTAGCTTTGGAAATAATCCAACAATCCAACATTGCCCACTTGCCTAACTGATTATAGTGTAGAGATTTAATAAGGCAGCGGCACAGCAGCAGATATGTTGCCAAGCTGATCTTGTTGTACTACCTAGTAGTAAACTAATGTTACCGCACACTCCCCTTAGAACCTATTAATTAATATTAAATCTACGGTACAAAAGTTTGACAGGTTTAAAGCAACTCAAAGTGCTCCAGGAAGCAGAACTCTCCCAAATACAAATTTTTATAACATTACATCTAAGGTAGACTTGTATAAAAAACTGCATCTTAATAATCCAACACAAGTTCACTTTATTTGTGCTAGTTTAGATGGAGATCCAAGATCCAGTCTCAACTAAATAGTGGAAATCACTGCTTCCTGTCAATGCAACAGGAAGTCAGTGCTGTTGACAGCAATGTACCACACTGAAACCAGATATTTCTGCTGTAGACCAGAGGCAGCAAAAACAGCTCAAATTTAATAAAAGTACTCCAAACGCACCGAACAAATTCTGCCAAAATGCTTCCTCTCAGTCAGTTCAACTATAACTTGCATGCTTTAAACTATAATTGGCTTTAACGCAATTGAAGAATTCAGACCATTATTCACAAGGAAAGTTTGTGTTCTACCTATATTGGGTATAACGCTATTCCAGGAGAAAGTGAGGACTGCAGATGCAGGAGATCAGAGCTGAAAATGTGTTGCTGGAAAAGCGCAGGTCAGGCAGCATCCAAGGAGCAGGAGAATCGACGTTTCGGGCATGAGCCCTTTTTCAGGAATGGCTCATGCCCGAAACGTCTAGCCCCATTAGTTTAAATGGCGTGGCTATTGCATGATTTTCTTACAATACGAGATCATTTGAGAACAGATCTATCACATTATATCAGAACTGACTGTACTTCATCTCACGTGCAACAACTACCCCCATTCATATTACTATTGTCGGCCTTACTGTCAGGTGCTTAGGTTCCACGTTGTGAACTTTTCTTCAAGAACCTCTTTAAAACCTTGTCACCCTTAATAAGTTGTCCTTTAGAAAAGAAATACATCTACCCTATCACTTCTCTCAACATCTAAGCTAAACAATATGCACCTTAAATGACACTAATTCAAATCTAAGTTGTTAAGCACCTTCTGAATGCAACTTTGAGAGCTTAAAATTTTGCACATTAGTAAAACAAGCACTACTTTAGCAGGACAATTGTGCAAGTGTCAAAAATCTTGTAGGATAATACTGCTAACGGTTTACATCCAACTATTCAACGAGAAAGCAATGGGAAAGAAATGAGGAAGAATAGGACATGGATGCATGGGATGTTATCACATTACAGAAAATCCACCAAATTGGGAGCATACCAGATAAGTTGGAAGGAATAAAAGTTTTGATACCATTGAATATACTGGTTCAAAATTACCCTTATCTGCAGTTTTCTACATGAAGGTGAACCAAAATTTTACTGTGTATTCCAGACTGCAAGAACAAAAGTAATTATCTTTAAGTTAAATATTCTAAATCTGACCCTTTACACAAGATAAGCCAGTTAAATACCATGCACATGCCTGGGTTTTAACATATCTATTCTGACGCAATATTCAATAACAACCACGCAATTCCGGACAAAAAAAAAGTTAGAGAGATTAAAATTCAGTGGCCAAGCTACAATAACAACTCTGCACTATGGCCACACACTCTTTTCAATCCCAAGGAATGCAAAATGTCAATGTTTCAAAACCTTAAGTAGCAATAATGCACATTTTTGTTAATTTTCAAACAAATAAAGGAAAATATCTTTAGGATCAGCAGAGCGCAAGCAAAACAAATTCATGACTGCAAGTTCCACACTAGCGATTTAATGTTGCGCTAACACACATGCAACTAAATAGTTAAGAGGTCCAAATTCTCAACAATGACATCTACATTCCCAACCTTACATGGCCATGTCAATAAAAGTTGCAAAATTGTTCAATACAGAACAATCAAAATTTGCAAATGATCTCTGCAATCAAAAAAGATCCATTGTTTAAATTTGCCTCAGTTCCCTTCTCAGTTGTCCTAAGGGTGAAGTTACAGCAGGTGCTATTTCCCAGAAGGCAGCATATGACAGTTAAAGTTTGTTTATTCACTCTGCAGCTGGTTGGAGCCAGGAAACAAGTAAAGAGATAGTATGGGAGCATCAAAGTTTTAGGCAAGATGTAAACGAGAGGCCTGATGAAAATCTGTGCAAGATGAAAGCAGTTATGTCAACTTTTGCCTTACAGTGCTTTCTTCCAAAAAGCACAAAACAGTTTAGCTCACAGCTTTGTTATGTCTGGACTGGTGAATGGAGAGCATTGCTTCAGCAGTCTTTAAAGTCGCGCAATCTTATCTGATACAAGCTTAAAACCAGGACAGGCTTCTTTTCCACTCTACCGCAAGGCCATCTAAGAGGTTATGCAATGTAGTTATCTAAAATTCCCAACTAGTGAATTCTGATATTGTGAAACCATATAATATTGCAGAAAAACATGAGCATTTCATTATAGATATTAAAAATAAAGTTAGAGACAAAAAAACTGCAGATGCTGGAATCCAACGTAGACAGGCAGGAGGCTAGAAGAACACAACAAGCCAGGCAATACCAAGAGGTGGAGAAGTCGACATTTCAGATGTAACCCTTCTTCAGGGTTGGGGGAGCTGCAAAAAAAAAAAAAGGGGATGGCGAGGGCAAGGTGGCGAAATGGGGAATAGAAGACAGGTAGAGGGCATGACCTGGTTGGTCAACGGGAGGAATGAATGCAGTAGGTGGCTGGGAGGAGCGGAAGGAGAGGGAGAGGCTGGGAAGTGAGAAGTGGGATGGGAAGGGAGTTTATTTGAAATTGGAGAACTCCATTTGCGGTCTAATTTGTTGTGGCAATGATGGGAATTAGAGGAACAACATTTCATCTTTTGCCTGGGCAGCCTACAACTCTGAGGGCTCAACATGGAGTTCTCCAAATTTTAAATAACCTCCCTTCCCATCACCTAACTCCCCACCAGATTCATTCCTCCCATTCAGGTCGTACCCTCTACCATTTTAATTCCCCTTCCTACTCCCTTTGACATGTCCATCCTTGGCCTCCTCCATTGCCACAACGTATCAGACAGCAAACTAGAGGAACACCACCTCATTTGCAGCCTGGACAGCCTGGACCAGACGACTCAACATAGAGTTCTCCAATCTCAAAAAACCTTTCCTTCCCATCACCTAACTCCCCACCGGATTCATTCCTCCCAATCAGGTCATACCCTCTATGTTCACCTATCCCCACCTCACCACCCAGCACCCCCATTCCTTTACCTGCAATTCCCCTTACACTCACCCCCACTCCTGAAAAAGGGATTACACCAAAATGTTGACTTTTCCACTTCCTGATGCTGCCTGGCTTGCTGTGTTTGTCCAGCCTCTTGCTGGTCTACCTTTGAAATTGGAGGCGTGTGACCAGCAATTTCCCACAAGGATCAGTGCGGAATTCACTGCTTTTGGTCATTTATATCAATGATTTGCAAGAGATCATTGAAGGTATGTTTAGTAAGTTTGTGGTGTAGTGGTGGTGTGGAAGGCAGCGAAGGGGGTTACCTCAGAGTACAACAGGATCTTGATTAGATGAGCCAGTGGGCTGAGGAGTGGCAGAAGGAGTTTAATTCAGAAAAATATGAGGTGTTGCATTTTGGAAAGGCAAATCAGGGCAGGACATATATACCTAAATGGTAAGGTCCTGGGGAGTATTCCTCAATTAAAAACCTTAGATTCATAGTTCCTTAAAAGCAGAGTTGCACGTAGATAGGCTAGTGAGGTGGCATTTGATATGCTTGCCTTTATTCGTCAGTGCATTGCATACAGGAGTTGGGAGGTCATGTTGCGGCTGTGGAGAACATAGGTTAGGCCACTTTTAGAATACTGCACGAAATTCCGGGCTCCCTGCTATAGGAAAGATGTTGTGAAACTTGAAAGGGTTCAGAAAAGATTTACAAGGATTTTGCCAAGATGGGAGGATTTGAGCTATAGGGAGAGGCTGCACAGGCTGGGGTATTTTTCTGGAGCATCACAGGCTGAGGGGTGACCTAAAGGAGGTTTATAAAATCATGAGGGGCATAGATAAATAGACAAGGTCTTTTTCCCCCAAGGTGGGAGGTGCCCAAATTAGAGGGCATAGGTTTAAGGGGAGAGGGGCAAGGTATAAAAAGAGACCTAAGGGGCAACGTTTTCACACAGAGGGTGGTATGTGTATGGAACGAGCTGCCACAGGAAGTGGTGGAGGCTGGTAAAATTACAATATGTAAAAGGCATCTTCATGGGTATATGAATAGCAAGGGTTTAGAGGAATCTGCAAGAAGTACTGGCAAATGGGACTAGATTAATTTAGGATATCTAGTTGGCACGGACAAGTTGGACCAAAGGGTCTGTATCTAATACCTCCGTAGATTGAAGTCACTGCAACTTCAGATTTTAGAATGAAACTGCAGTTTATTGTTTTCTGGATTTGTCTCACACCTGCTTAAATGAATTCAGCCTTCAGTAACATCTTCAGTGTTTTATCCCAGCACTTCTAGTCTGGGACTAACACAAACTTCTCATTCTAAAGTAACCTAGCTCACTATGAATGTTTCTCAACTGCAGTTTTCTATGCAGTTCCACTCAAAGTCAAAACGATAAAATAAATGTATTTCTCTTTCAGCTACACGCATTTCATTTAAAGTTTAAAAAAAAACAAATTTCATGACGCTTAGTATACCATGAAACTCCATTGTTTGCCTTGCTGGGTCACAAAACAATTCAGATAAACCAAAATCCCTTAGCAGTGAACAAAACCAATTCACTCTAAAGCTGGTCCTCAAAACTATCTTTCTTTTAAAAATTACCATATCTACAGAAACACTTAGAAGTGAATTAAGTTCAGAATCACAAAACCCAGCAGTTATTAATTCAAAACCAGAAACACAAAATCACAAATGACATTGAAAACGAGGTTCCTCTTTATACAGTTTCAGAATATCAATTATCCAAATTTCGGATTATCTGAAGATCTCAAGGTCCTGATAGAAACATTACATCAAAGAGGTGTTTCAACACTGATCGCATCTTTTGTTTACAATGATTAAAAATGAATTCAGCATACTGAGATGCTGCCAAGAACAGTCCTGAACATAGATGGGAGCCCAGGCACCATCTCCAGATGACAGACCGCCCGCCTGCACCCCCCCCCCCCTTCCCCACACTTTCCTTGGAGTTCTACTCAGGCATGCACCCTAACCATCCCCCTTTCCCCAGATAATCTCTCCAACATTGGCCTGTACAGGCCAAAGGTCGAACCTGTCAAAACATTGTAAAACGTTGTGCGCGTGCATTATTTTGAGTCTGGCTGCCCAGAGGCAGATGGGGCTGGGGGGTGGTGTCGGTATGCTGCTGCCTAATCTCCTGAACAGGGAGTGGACTTACCAAGTGCTCGCTATGTCAAGAGAGAGAAGGCCTCAGCAATTCTTCAGGTCCCTTACACACAAATGTCTGTCAGCTCAGAAACAAACCTGGAGACAGAGATAGGGAGCATGCCAGGCAGAGCGAGGTAAGGAAAATTCAGAAAACTCCAAGCTTCAGAGGACAGGCATGAAAATCAATTAACCGGATAATCAATTATCCGAACGAAATAGTGCCTGCCTCTCTCGTTCGGGTAATCAAGGTTCCTCTGTATATAAATTCCAGAGTTTACATTACATGTTAAGAGATTACCTGATGGTCTTAAATCAGTTGCTACAGTCACCGGAGTATTCAGGATTATTCAGCAAGTACTACCCAATCACATCTAACAATTAAAATTAGCTTTGGCATTTGCAAGTATAGCTGGTAATGCACAGTCTGTATGCTGTCCATTAACAGTTTTTGTAAACTTGTTCAAATGTTGCTTTTCTAGCTAATTTGAGGCAGACTAGGTACTTTTCAAGGGCAAATGGTGGCTGCCTTTGGCCCATTTGAGAGTTTACGCAATATGCAACGAACAACAATCTGATCCAAAATGCAACTATCCTGCAGGTTACGTATGTTACACTTGTGTGGGTTGGGCTTGTAGGTTGAGTAAATGGTAAGGGCCTTACTTACATAGTTGCTGACAAGAATAAACACTTCACCAGGTGAACATCAAACTAGTTGTAATGCAGATACTTCCCACACAAAAGCAAAGTACTACAGATGTTGCTATCAATAAACAAATATTACACAAGGCAAGCAGTATTTTTGGATCTGTTTATGGCCTTTTGTCAGAACTTCTATTTATCAACTTTTATGGGCAGCACGGTGGCACAGTCGTTAGCACTGCTGCCTCACAGCACCAGAGACCTGGGTTCAATTCCCGCCTCAGGCAACTGACTGTTGAGTTTGCACATTCTCCCAGTGTCTGTGTGGGTTTCTGCCAGGTGCTCCGGTTTCCTCTCAGGTCCAAAAAATGTGCAGGTTAGATGAACTGACCATGCTAAATTGCCCGTAGTGTTAGGTGAAGGGGTAAATGTAGGGGAGTGGGTATGGGTGGGTTGCGCTTCGATGGGTCGGTGTGGACTTGTTGGGCCGAGGCGCCTGTTTCCACACTAAGTAATCAAATCAAACCAAAAACCTTTCTTTCACACTTCTGCTTATTTTGTACGAGTTTACCACAGCTTTGTGATTAATGCGTATGCACTCCTTAAATCCCTTTAAAACTAAAATGTTCCTGTTTAACCACTTAAACCAAAATTTGGATCTATCCAATTTTGGAAGAAAAAAAAATGCATTTAAATGCTCCTGATAAAACGTCTTTGTAGAGAAAAAAAAATGGTGATCTAATAAAAATAGAGTTCAGTGGACTCAAATGAACTTCGAGTTACTCAGGTTTTGCTGTTTAGCATCATTTCAAACTGAAGGTACTTGCAGCATTATTATGACTTAAGTACAAAATTGGACTACATTTCCTCCAGACAGTTACAGTATTTTTCCAAAAGTACTCTTGTAATGGGTGTTCACTGGTCAAGACAAGACTTGTATATTTCAGAATGAAACTAACATGCTCAGCTGCAGACTGCCATTATTGAACTAACTTTATATACATTTCAACAGATAGGGCAGCACAAAGGGCAAATAACAAAATCCTTAGTTGACTCAATGGACCTGAATATAACTATGTATGGAATAATCTTTCAAACCAACTGAACTTCCTCCAAATTGACCTTGGAAGTTTCTAAAGTGTCAAAATGTTCTTCAACCCTAAATTTCTCAAATGAAGTGCAAAAAAAAAATTTCAGATCTTTATAACCTGCCTGTTGTATATTGCACTAAGCAAGACCTACACATCCTTAACTGCAGCAACTATTAAACTAACTTTTATTTACACTTCCTCAATAGAGAGAACAGCAAGATGGAGGGCAGATATTACAAAACACTTATCATATATGCACAGACATTAGACGGAAAATGGCTGCAAGTATTTGGTCTCCAGCATATCAACTGTATGATATAGGATTGAAACATGCAGAAAGTTGTTTAATCAAAATGGTCTTATAAAAGTTATAATTAATTGTTTCTTTGCAAGAGCAACCCAATACTGTAGCTCTACTACAAATTTGCACTGGATTTTTCAATCAGCTAAACTCTGACTCTAATTATCCACATGTATCAAAATTCATTGCCGAGCTGAAGTTAGTTTTTTTTTAAAAATAAACCTTCAAACTCTGTTTTCTGCACAATCAATTGATGCTCCCATAATAAGGAGGCAGATAAACAGGTTTTAAAACTGTGCTGACCTGTTGAGACAAATGCTGATATATAAATTGACCGATTATGAAGTTACTAATCGCCAAAAGGTGTTTTAAATAAAAAAGAATAGTAGAGAAATGGAGCAATGAAGCTATGACACCAAAAGATAATGATAACAATGTAAGGTATCCAGAAAAAGTTTGAAATTTTGAACTGTTCACACAAAATTAATTACAGCTTCCCTGACTACATTTCACTTTAAAACATGACATTGAACAAAAGTGATACACTTTTTCAATATAATGCGAAAATAACTATTATATTAAATCGCTGTAAGAACAAATGGTCTGGCAACTTTCTTCTGTAATCATATTCCAAAGGAATGTCCAATTATAAAATGCCAACAGAGAGAGAGATTCCTAAAAATGCTGGATTGTTGCCAGAGGCATGTTCTGTCACAGGAGTTTGCACAGACATGTGCAATTCCTTGAGAAAGGGCAAGAAGCAAACATGGTGACAGATACGGTAACAAATTTACATTGTTTAATGATCTTCATTGGGAAGTGAACTCTGTCCAAAGAGTTTGTCTGGCTGACTTGCAAAAGGCCAACAGGAAGTGGTGGCCAAAGGGTGCCATTAGCAGGTAAATAACAGAGATCATTCTCACTGAATGGTTGCTCAAGCTGGAAAATTTCAAAAACTGTCTTTCAACTAAGGCAGCAATCCCGTTGGTATCCCAGCTTTTGGGCTTTGATGTATAATACACTGACCGCAATAGTTTTTAAGGCAGAACGTACAAAAGGATCCCAAACTTTTAGCTAGTATTCAAATATTTTATCCATTCTCAGCAAACATTAAGTAGAAATTTTTCTAAACTACATTTCAGTACCTTTAAAAGCAAATATTAAACATTCAGAATGTTTTGGTCTTAAAATTCAAAATACACAAACAAGACTAAGCCTATAGTGAGACTTCCAAAATGCAACCCCAACAATGTACATAACATTTTACATCTGGTATTTTAAAAGTGGGCACCTCAGTCAACATACATTAGCCTGAGTAGCCAATTAATAATGAGCTACATAAAGACCACTTTATTCTACCTTCACCTTTCAGGTACAAAAAAGCAAAATTAGATAGTTGGACAAGAACAAGTCTGACAGACTACTGTAGCCATTAATATTTACTATCTGCTACTGGAAACAAATGTGTAGGTATTTGATAACAGCAGGATTTCTGTGATACCCAGTCAGTATTAGGAAGTTACTTGTGAAGAGACCACTTAAGTAAAGACTGCCAAGGTACAAGTTCTACAGTAAAGAGTCAATAGCTTCAAGTGAACAGATGGTAAAAAGGGCAGTGGGGAAAACCAGAAGGAAAAACCTTTTTTGCCAGTCACCCTTCATTTGCAGGCTGATGAGAAGATAAACTGTCAGCCAAGTTTAGCTATTTAATGTGTTTCTGGGGGTGGAGGGAGTTTGTTGAGAGTGGAGGGAGATGATGGCAAAAAGAGAGAGAAGGCGGGAAAAAAAAAATCAACCAATGAAGTCTGAAATGAAATGACTGGTAAGCAACCAGCAAAGAGTGAATAGATGTGGAAGCGGCTGGAGTTTTTATTTAAAACTACTAATCAAACTTTGAAGTTATGACCAAAACAAAATGTAATAACCTGACAATAACCGGATAACTGCAGTTAGCACCACTGTGAAATAACAGCTTTTAAAGTCCAAACTTTATCAGACCATATTAAGTATGTCTCGTGCAATTTGCAACAGCTGGAAACCAGCAAGGTGTCACAAGTGGCTTCTTTGAAGTATGGTTGGAAAAGGTTGCACCTAACAACTGGCCTTAACACCATCACACAGAAAATGTCTGGTAATTACCACATTAGTGATGTGATATACAGTAAAAGTTCCCAGACTCTTGCATCGACTGAGGACAGACAGTAGCGAGCTTCCCAAACATGTTAAAAGCTCTCTGAAATATTTTCAAGCCAATATATACACTTTCCAAGTTAGTAATGCAAGAGCTGAAAGTCCCAGTGGTTTTAACAGATTTAAAATAACTAAATTTTTAACCTAATTTGTAGGTTATGCTTTAGAACGTTTGAATATCAATCATAAACGGATGGAGTTGCATCAGTGGCAGGAAGGAACATCAGTATGCAAATGCCAAATTTTCAACATTAAGTGAATTTTGCACACAAGTATATTTAAGGAGGATGACATTATAATTTTGAACGTTAGCCAATAATTAGCAAAACATTTGTCTACATCGCAAACTGGAAATTAATTTTGTGCTCTACCTTTTCAAAAAGATGCAAATTAAAGAAAACAAACAATCTATAAGTTTACCTGATTATGAAAGCAGAGGACTTCAAACATTTTTAAATGGATTTTTTTTTAGAAGTACCTTTAGAAGCCCACAAATTTGCAGAGTTTAAATAATTTATGTATGCTGACAAAAAAGAGAGACAGATCAAAGCTTTTCATCAGGACATATGCAAGAATGCCAAAATTCAAAGGAAGGAGGAATCAAAACATTTGAAACACTTCATAATATAAATACAAGAAACTATCAACTTTGGATAAAATAAACTAGTTAGCAGGTCATTAAAACAATCAATTAACAAAATACCAGGAAATTATTTAGGTAAATGTGATGAATGGAAGACTGAAAGGATTGGAGTGTATATAAACTATTACACAATTGACACTGTGGGGTCATGAATATGGGTAGTTTATATGTAGAAGGAAGTTCATGGAGCATTGTGGCAGAATTAAATTAGATTCTGTTTGATGCCTCTTCCCAATTGAATAGATACTCATTGTCTATATTAGCATATCAAAGAATAGTTATTTCCACCAGGTCATACTTATCCATTGTTATCCTTCGTGGAATACAGTTCCAGCATAAACTAGGGACTTTAGAAGGGAAACAAAAGAAAAATGCATAAGGGAACAAGTCTGTTGAATGCTTTAACTGAAGGGTTGGATAGAGAAAGTGATTTTTTTCTAAACTATGATGCATTTATTACATTAAATGTTATAGCTTAAAAAGATGAGTTCTGATAACAAGACAATTTTACCAAGATAAAATGAACAATTTCCCCCTCCCCATTCCTTCATCCAACTTCCCAACCCATTGACTAAAATCTCAAGCTTGTAACAAGATCAGAGAGATAACTGAAGAATTTCATAATTCCAGTTTTAAAAACTTCAGCACTAAAGAAAGAAAATTTTACTGGACAGGGTACTGCATTTTCCCCAAATACAATACAGTTAACATAAAGCAAGTAAGTGAGCTGCAGTCACATGTACCCCCAAATTGCAAATCAAAAATTTAGTTCAAAAATCTTCTTTCCCCCCCAAGCTCAAAATTCTTCTGATGTTGCAGTTCTGAAACTAGAACTCGAGGGGATCACACCCTACACTGAAATTAGCTGAGCACAGCCTACTTCTTTGAATTGTTCAATAGAACAGTATAATCATACAACAGCTACCACACTGCTAACAGTAATTATTCAGAAATAGGTCAAATTAGGATTTATTTTCTTGTCCTGCTTCCTGCTGGATACTGACACAATTAAGCCTGTTGTGCAAAAGGGTTGCCTAAAGGCATGCATTCAAAAGCATGCTACAGCAAACTGTCCTTTGTAGAAAACATGAAGCATTCCCAGAATATTTCTGATGATGCACTACCAGACTGAAAATATTAACTCTGCTTCCAACTCTGCAGATGCTAACAGACTTGATGAGTTTTTCCAGCACTTTGCTTGTATCCCAGATGATTTTTAGAAATAATATAATGAATTACAATTTCATCCTGAATTACTAGCAGCTCTCTTTATTTGGCTTGATTTATTATTGTCATATGTACAAGATACAGTGGAAAGTATTGTATTGCATGCTAACCAAACAAATCATACCTTACATAAAGCACATCAGGGTACTAGAACAGAATATAATGTCATAGCGACAGAGGTGGTGCAGAGAAAGATCAACTCTAATATTAGAGGTCTGTTCCTAAATGTGATAACAGTAGAGAAGCTGTTCTTAAAACTCAAATAGAATTCAGCATAGACCTCTATTTTGCAGAACTGTCATATAAAGCCTTTGGTATGTATTTGGATCAAGTGCAGAATTTCAACCACTTGACTTTAGCTATGGCAAAGTATTTTCAGCATAAAGGATTTTTTTGGCTCTCAGGCTACAGTCCACATGTGCACAACGTACTTAGCACAATTCTGTATAATTGAAGAAATAAAACCTCCTTTCAAGGACAGTGAAGTGCTCAGGAATTCAATTCATCAACTAAAACACCTTATTTAGTATTCGGAGGCATGCAAGATAAGACCTGCTTTGGACATTTCTTTAAAAGCTATGTCTGCTCAATAAAACATGATTTTTCTACAAAAAGAAATTGTAAAAGAATAGAAATACCACACAGAGGAAGAACAACTATGCAAAGTTTACTCATACTAGAAAGAAAATCACCTCAAAGAGAGGAACATTATTAGGATAGGATTAAAAAGCTTGCACATACTTTAGTTAAAAATGTCAGAATTTTCACTCAAACAAGTAATAGTAGTCCTGGATGTAAGGAGACTGCATTTTCATTCATTCTGATCCTTCTTTTTAAAATTATAATTGTCAGTGCAATAGCCTGGATTTATGGTCTAAAAACTGGTCCAGAAATAGGTACAATTGTCTCGCAATAAAGGAGTTAGAGAAAATATCTTCAAGCAGCAAATCCTAGCTGGACTGTATCCACAAGTTAAAAGAGTTTACCCCACCTGTTAATCAAACAAACAAACAAACAAACACAGTCTTATCAATTATAGGATTTTGAGTCATACACCATGTTTATGCCGACCAACAAATACTAAACTACACTAATCCCATTTACCTACACTTGGACCACAGCCCACTATGCTCTTGTATTTTAAAAAGCATCTGGATGAGTACTTAAATGTTGTTAAGTATCTTCCTCAACCACCCTCTCAGGCAATACACTTCATCTGAATACCACCCTCTGGGTCAAGAAAAACTCTCTCTCTCTCTTATATCTCCTCTAAACCGTTTGCTCCTCACCTTAAACTTATGCCCTCTGTTCTTAGACATATCTGCCATGGGGAAATAGATCTTCACTGTCTACTCTATCAATACTTTGTTATTTTCTATATATCAAATTAGATCCTCTTCAGCCTTCTCTGCTCTAAGGAAAATGAAACTGATCCAGTCTTTCCCAGATTTTCCTGCCCAGGCAACATTCTAGTAAATCTCCTCTGCGCCCTCTACAAAATTCCTCCCGTATGTGGCAACCAGAAATGCACATAGTATTCCATTGTGGCCTAACCAATGTTTTATAAAGTTATATCAAGACTTCCTCACTCCTATATTCTATGCTACGGATAATGAAAGCAAGCTTCCCATATGCCTTCTTCACTACTGTATACCTGAGCTGACACCTTCAGGGTTCTACAGATTTGTATGTCAAGGCTGCTTTGTTTCCTAGTACACACCAGTGGACCTGCCATTAATTGTGTTTATCCTTCCCTCATTATTTAGTTATAGAATCCCCAGAGTGGAAACATGCCATTCAGCCCAACAAGTCCACACCAACCCTCCAAATAATGGCTAATTCACCTATCCTACACATCCCTGAACACTATGTGTAACTTAGCATGGCAAATCCACCTAACTTGCACATCTTTGGACCGTGGGAGGAAACCGGAACACTTGTGAAAACCCACAAACTTCACACGGGCAGTTGCCAAAGTTGGAATTGAACTTGGGTCCCTGGCACTGCTAACCACTGAGCCACGATGGCGCCCTGCCAAAATGTATCACCTCACACTTACTGGGATTAAACTCTGCAATTGCTCTGCCCATTTTACCAGCTGATCAATCAGACTGCAGTCTTAGACCATCCTCCTTAGTAGCAACTTACCAATTTTACCTTCTACATTCACATGCAAGTCATTGATGTAAACAAATAGCAAGAGTCCCAGCACAGATCTGTTACGTGTCTGGTCACAGACTTCCAATTACAAAAGCATTCATCCACCATCACCTTTTGGCTCTTTTTTGCAAGCAAACTTTGGATCCAGTTAGCCAACTTGTTTTGAATCCCATGGGCTCTTACCTCTGGACCATCTTTCCATGTGAGCCCTTGTCAAAGGTCAGCACGGTGGCTCAGTGGTTAGCACTGCTGCCTCACAGCACCAGGATCCCAGGTTCGATTCCAGCCTCAGGCGATTATCTGTGTGGAGTTTGCACATTCTCCCAGTGTCTGCAAGAGTTTCCTCCGGGCGCTCCGGTTTCCTCCCACAGTCCAAAAGATGTGCAGGTCAGGTGAATTGGCCATGCTAAATTGCCCCTAGCATTAGTCAGAGGGAAATGGGTCTGGTGGGTTGCTCTTCAGAGGGTCGGTGGACTTGTTGGGCCGAAGGGCCTGTTTCCACGCTGTAGGGAATCTAAAGTCCACGTGAACCACATCAACTACACCATCTTCAATACAGTCACTGCTTCAAAAAAAAAAAGGAATGAAATTTGTCAGAAGGATCTCCATCTAACAAACCAATGCTGACTACCCAGGATCACTCCCTGTCTTTCCTAGTGTTGATTAATCCTGTCTTTCAGAATTTGTTCCAATAACGTCCTTACCACTGACACCAAACCAACTGGGTCTGTAATTACCTGGCCTATAGCGATCCTCCAGTCATCTGGCACATCACCTGTGACTGCAAAGTATTAAAAACATCCACCACATCACTTCTTAGTTAAGAGTTTAATTGATTTGCCACCTACAACAGATTACTATCCACTTCCTTTTCTTTCACCCTATAATTCACCAAAACGTCCAAACATTATAGAGTACAACATATTTGGGGGGAAGCAAACAATTTATTTTAAGAAAACAAATTTACAGCATAAATACACAATATACAATATTTCCAAACAGAGTTAAATTTAACTTCACATCCCCAAAGTCATTGAAACACATTTGCAGGCAGTTCTTTGTGGGAAACAATCTCAGTAGTTTTCTCTCCCCCCAAGCAACTGCTCGTCTCCAACCTTCTGTCCGTTCTAAACCTGAATTTCCAACTTTGCAGTTTCACAATCCACCCTCAAATGCCCTCCTATATGTTCCCAACAGTGTTTCTGTACTTAAAAGTAATTCGCAAATTCGCAAACTTAAGTTGCTGTGGTCTTCAATTTATTTCTGGATTTCTCTTTCCTCCCCCCCCCCCCCACCACCACCAAGTGTGGCTGTTGATAGATTATAATCTAAGTCTGGAAAAGTTAAGAAACCAAAATAGAGTGTCAAAGCTGTGGAGATTGAGCATATTGTAGAGATGGAATAAGGGAGTGTGCATGGACGGATTTGAAAACAAGGATGATAATCTTAAAATCTTAAGACCTGCACTCTGAACTTCTCATATCAAAAAAAAAACCTCCTTTTCATTATAGCATGATGACTATTATAAATCCTATTCCAGAAATGAAGAGAAACTGGCTCAATTCCATGTTAGGCCATGGCACAGCCAGAAGACCAAGTGTAGTGCCTTACAGCATAAAGGAAAAGTTGCAATAGTCTTACCAGACCATAAGGCTGCGCTCTCATTAGACAGAGACAATTGATGATGATTGAACAAGAGGGTCATCACACCTCAGGCACAGGGAGAGGATGAGAAAAGATGTTCTTCAGTTGATGCAGGAACTGAACCCACACTGTGGTGTTACTCTGCATCACCATCAGCCACCCAAGCGACTGACTACATAATGTTAGGAAAGAAGTGTGTGGTTTTTAAAAAAATCTTTATTCACAAAGCAAAGAGATATGTACTCCGTTTTCCCCCAAAAAACTGTGCTTAGCATAAAGTCAAAATGATTATGAATTCAAATCTTCTCTATTAAATGGAAAGCAAATATTAAATGTAAGAATTATTCATGATATATGAATTACATCAGGAACAAATCATTGAACATTTCCTGAAAAAGTCTTCCTACCTTTCGGAAGTGCTGTGGTATGCTGATAAAAATCCTAAAACAATGTGACATTAATCCAGAAAACATTACATCATACCCAACCCCTAGAATACAAATCTTTCCTATCATTCACAGTATTTCTCAGCATTTGGATGTCACACAGACATCCTGTACTTCCACAACACAAAATTTCCGGTGTTAATAAGCGTAAAAATGTTTCTGGCTGGGAAACAACAGAGAAAACTAGAGTAATAGTCTAAAGTTAGTACTCAGCAAAGAATGATTAAAGCAAAACTGTGTCAATGTAAATTATTTCTTTTTGCTTTTTTTTGAAACAAAAAAAAAGTGGGCTGGAAGAGAACTAGGTCTCCCAATTCCCCAAGCAAATTCAGAGAATCAAAATCAACAGTAAAAAAATGTCTTTGAATACTGAAAGAATTAACTGATAATTATTTACATAATTCATAACCATTACTTTTTTGTGACTCATCACTTTGAGTTAACCCTGTTTGTTACATAGTTTGTTTCTGCAATAAGAGTGTAAACGAAGAATCTATACTGTTATTCTGACTCCATCCAGCACTTTCCCATTGCAATGATAGAGTGAACAGTCAAAGGGGAACTTCAAACCAGCATCTACAGAAAACTATACATAGGACCAAATACTGAACTACAGAAGCAATCATCCCAATACCCACAAACAAAGCTGCATTAAAATATTATTTCAATGAGCCACCTCACACTGCAGCACTGAGGAACTACGAAGCACAGAAGAAAACCACCCATATAGCATATTCAAAAAGAACCCAATGAACACAGTCTGCCGATTTCTCAGCAACAAACCCAAATAAGCAGACAAAATGTGCCCAGAAACCCTAGCCACTCTGCCCTACAGCAAAGACATCTCAGAAATGACTGCCAGACTACTCAGACCTCTTGGAGAAAGTGAGGACTGCAGATGCTGGAGATCAGAGCTGAAAACATGAGCCCTCCTTCAGGATTCCTGAAGAAGGGCTCATTCCTGAAATATCGATTCTCCTGCTCTTTGGATGCTGCCTGACCTGCTGCGCTTTTCCAGCAACACATTTTCTACTCAGACCTCTTGTTATCATGGTAGCCCACAAACCCATCAACACACTAAAACAGCAGCTAATGAACTTAAAAGATCCTTTACAGACAACAAGCAAAACAAATGTCATTTACAAAATACCTTGCAAAAACTGTAGCAAAACAGGCAGAAAACTAGCCACCAAGATACATGAACATCAACTAGCCACAAAAAGACACGACTCACTATCCTCACTACAGACGAGGAAGGACACCACTTCAACTGGGACAACACATCCATTCTAGGACAAGCATGAGAATTCCTAGAAGTTCCAACTCAAACTCTAAATCAACAAAAACATTGATTTGGATCCCATCACCCTCTGGGACAATGAACACGAAATGACGACATCACCAAGACAAGGAAACCCAAACACAAATAGAAAGCATGTCATAACACCAGTGCTTCACTGGAGGCTCACTGATGATGTTACCAGTAGGGTGACAAAACATCTGAAAAAAGAACCTTCCAGCTCAGCAAGCAAACTTACATCCACTATATAGATACCTTGCTTTTACTAAACAATGCTACTCTAAATCAATGAATCAGCTTTGAGGGACAACCTTAAATTTGGGAAAAGAATGTCACAATGGTGATGGCACATAAATCTGTCTTCACTCCATGCCTAAAAAGGAATGAAAGGTGAAAATTCTCTACAGCATTGGGCATATTTTCATCATTACATATCTTAATTTAAACCAAGTCTTTTTGAGGAGAAGTCCAAACTACATAACCTTTGTTTTATAAGATGATTACAAATGTTACGTGCACTTAGGACTTGATTTATGGCAACTAAATAAGAATTTTCAAACTTGTTCAAGTATTGACTGTTTCATTTTTTAATTGGTTTATAGGAAACATTGACTTCGTCAGTGGAAAAATTATTAAACTAATCTTAAAAGATCTCTATGTATCATAAAGTAATGAATGGAAAATATAATCTTGCAACCTCCTACTTTAATTTATGCTATTCCTGGTCATTAGGTTGGTGAAACAGATCACTCCCTTTGGAACTTCAAATTTCTAAACCAAAGCTTTAGTCTATGCTTTACATTATGTATACACACCGCTGCTCAGTTAATTTACATTCTTACTGCAACGATAGGGGATAAGGTATCTGCAAATTGGGTCTAAACATAAATAAATATGTCAGAGGAGAAACATTGCCGCCCCACTTCCAGAAATGTTTAACTAAATTAGCAGCAATTCAACTGAAGACAAAGAAGTGCCCCAGCTCTTAAATTCACAACTTGTTTTTACCACTTAGGATTTAGTTTCAATGGATTCCTCCCAACTCAAATCACCACTCACGCACAATACCAGAGCAAATTACTGCAAATGCTGGAATCTGTATTAAAAACAAATGCTGTGTCAATGTTTCTCAAACAGCATCCATGGAGAGAGAGAGCAACCTAATGTTGAGTCGCGATGACTCTTCTTACAAAACCATGGTTTCCCACCCACTGTGGTTGGCAAGCCCCTCAACTGCATCCAATCTATCATCTGTGCTTCTGCCCTTGCTCCTTCCCATCACTCAACAGCATGACTGGTCCCCCTTGTCCTCACTTTTCATCCCACCAGCCTCAACATTCAAAAGGTTCAATCTCTGACATTTCAGACAATCCAAACAGAATGCCACCAAACATCCCCTCATTTCCAGTCTACATAAATCTCTCCAGGACACCCTAGTCTATTCTATGACCACTAACACCATTCCCCTTCACACATGACCACAGAAGATGCAACAGCTGCCCCTTCATCTCTTCTGTGCTCATTATCAAAGGGCCTAAACAGTCTTTCCAGGTGATGCAGCATTTCACCTGTACCACCTCCAATCCTGTGAATTATATTCACTGCACCCAATATGGCCAACTCTACAGTGGAGAAACCAAATGTAGACAGGGTGACAGCTCTGTGCAAGCATGACCCTGACCCTCTCATAACTGGTCATTTGAAAACAGCATCCTGCTAGCATGCCCACTGATCTGTGCTCTGCATGTTGCAGTGCTTTAATGAATCACTGCGCAAACTGGAAGAACATCCCATCTTCAGACTAGGCACTTTACAGCCTTCTGAACTTACATTGAGTGCAACTACTTGAAATTGTGAACTAACTCCCATTTTTTTCCTTTCATTTAGCTTTATTTGTTACATTCTCTGTCACCATGCCCCGTTTCCCTTCCTCCCACCCCAGTGGGACTGCCTTCTCTTTCAAGTCTGGCAGTTAGACACACCATCATTCTGCCATTCCGACATTCTGATCACTTAATTTGAACTATCAACATCTTTTCTCCATTAGCAACCTAAACACCTCCCCCTCCCCCCCCCCCCCAATCAACTCCACCACCAGCCCACTCCATCAGTCCAAAAGCTGCAGCATAAATGCTATTTCCTCCACACTTCACTTCTGATGAAGAATCATGGACTCAAAATGCTAGCTTTCTCACTCTCCATGTCTGACCCACTGATCTCCAGCATTTGTTGTTTTCACTTACATTACTTATTTGCTTTGGAAGCAGACAGGAAAAAAACATTGATGTGAACTCATGACTGCAGACGCAAAAGGGGAAAAACTGGAGACTTTGCAAGCTTAGTCAAAAATATGGAGTTGTGAAATAAATAATTAGGAAAATAAGTACAATGCCAACCTGTTAAACTTAAAAATCTAATACTTCTTGTTAAACATGCCTTTCTCCCTTCGATTGAACATCTTGAAGGAAGAATAGTTTGCATTGTTATAAAGCAACTTGCTATGTACACTTAAATTTATTGAAGTTACTGCAATAACATGTGAGGACTGGAGCACAAATGAGGGATTATTGGCCTTTCAAAGTTGTCTTTCTTCAACAAGATATTAAACCAAGGCTCTATATGCTGGAATACCTGCTGTACTACAACAAAGATGAGTAGGGAGTTATCCCAGAGGTTATGGCCAATATTTATCCCTCAATCAATTTCACACTTACTCCATTGTTGCTTATGGGAACTCAATTAGCACATATGAACTATGTTTCCTGTTTTACAATAACTACACTTGCAAAAAAGTGTAAACTACTGTAAAGTACATTGAGACATCTGGTGGTCACAAAACGCAGTGTAAAAATGGAAATTTGTCTTTCTTTTATAGCTTGGAATTTTTTTAGATTTGATTAGATTTGTTACAGTAGGGAAACAGGCCCTTCGGCCCAACAAGTCCACACCGACCCTCCAAAAAGTAAACCATCCAGACCTATTCCCCTACATTTACCCATGACTAATATACCTAACACGATGGGCAATTCAGCATGGCCAATTCACCTTACCTGCACATCTTTGGATTGTGGGAGGAAACTGGAGCACCCAGAGAAAGCCCACGCAGACACGGGGAGAATGTGCAAACTCCACACAGAGGTGGCAATTGAACCCAGGTTCCTGGCGCTGTAGGGCAGCAGTGCTAACCACTGAGCCACCGTGCCGCCCATAGAACAATCACAGATGACAGTAAAACTCTGAATTCAGGATTTAAATGTTTCCTCATCCACTGATTTAAAAATATCTAGTTCCAAAATGCTTTCTCATTCTTGAGATGTGGTGTAAAGTTTCTTATTTTAGATGCATCTGTGCATAAAAGAAATAGGTGTGCTCATATTTCACAAAAAGGCAGCACTAGATCACAAGAAAGTAACACTGAAATGTCCTCTTTTCACACTGCTACAAACTTCTAATTTTGCACAGAAGGATCAAAAGCCAGATCACACATTATATTTAGAACAAAATGTAACACGTGTAGAGTTTGGACTTTTTGTAACACCACTTATCAAATTTGTTTTCTACATTATGGGTACTGCTAAGTTTTTGGTATAAGCTTGTTTTAAGTTGCATATATGTCAAGATAGAAGTTTAGCAAAAGAAAACTGACATTAACCCCAGAAAACCTGGCTTTATTCAGAAGCATAGGATACACAAGTTTGCATCCAAAGGGATACAGTCATAGAGATCTACAGCCCAAGTATGATTTCATATGATAATTTGGGGGGGGGGGGGGGGGGAGAATATTAATATACACAAACATAATGGTAAAAATACAAACACTGACCACAGAATATTGATATTTTTCCTTAAGATGGGGAGATGAGGGGCCAAGACATGTTTTACAGGAAATATTAGACTTTTAAGTTTAACACGTTGGCACAGTACTTATTTTTCTAATTATTTATTTCACACCTCATTTTTGACTAAAATATAATGAATTTTTCATCAGATCAATCAGAACTTTACTTACCCTTTGGCTTCTTTGACTGGTCATTGGAACTTGGAAATAGAAGTCACTCAACATCTTGATCATACTATGCTATTCCCCTGGATCACAGCTATCTTCTACCTCAAAGCCATTTTGCTCTATTACCATTCTGCTTGATGCATTTAATATCCATAAAAATCGATCAATCTCTGTCTTGAACATACTCGATAACAGACTCCAAAGCCTCTGGGGTAGAGAGTTCCAAGGATTCACCACTTAACGAGTAAAGAAATTCTAAATGGCCTACACTTATTTTAAAATAATGTCCGTTATACCCTCCAACCAAGGGGAAACCCTCTCCTGCATCTGACTAGTACACCTCAACAAAAAAATCACCCATTCTCCTAAATTATAGAGGATACGGATCCAGTTTAATCATAGGACAATCACACTATCCCAGGGACCAGTTTTGGTGAACACCCAACGTGCACTCGCTATGCCAAGGATGTCCATCCTTAAGTAAGACGATCAAACTGTGCACAACTCTCAACTGCCGGTCTCAGCAAGGTATTATACAAATGATTTTATAATTGTCACTCTTATATTCAAGATTTATAAAGTCACCACCCCCTTATTTTCATCCTCCCATTAACGAACTTACTCTACTCTCTACAAGTGAATCACATGCTCTATCAGCCACTGAAATCTGGCATTTTTCTCCCCTTTCAATGCAATTACTTTTCTTCATGACAACCCTATCGCAATGCCAATCTCCACGTCAAGCTGAAGCTCTCCCTTACTGCATCCTAAAAAAGTGCTTCAACTTCATTTTGTATCATTCTACTGTTACGAAGCTTAAAATTTGATATTGCTTGAAGTACCGGTGTTTTGTAGAGCTGTGCAAAGAAATTTATTTCAAAGTTTTATAGAATAGCTTCAACTAAGTCATTGAAAATTCACTATAGATACTGGCCAACTGATCACTCCAATTTTACAGTTCAGGATAAAACCTATTTGTTCTTTTCAAAAAGGGTGAGTGAAAGAACATCTCAATATTTTATCCATTATGCTTCAGAAACGACCATGACCAAACACACCAGAACATCAGAGCAGATTTTGGAATAAACTATGCTTTATTTTTTTGCCTTGAAGAATAACCTATATGCCAGTGTTTTTTTTTCCCCAGACAGCCAATCTCAGAAAGAAGGTTTTTTGTCCTCTTTCTCTCCCCGCCCCCCCCAAATAAAAATAGAGGGGAGGGGAAAAAAAAGAGAGAACATGCGCACACGTGTTTTGGAGATATATGAAGGAATAACATTACTGACTGGGCACATAAGCCAATTATTGCATCGTTATTGATCAAGCTTTGTTTTGAATACAAACTTACTAGTGTTTAAGAAACCTGTTAAGTAGATTACAGGCCAAGATAGATAATTAATTGGTCATCTTGCTACTAAGTTAAAAAAGTCTAGAATGACAGATGACTCTTCCAGCCTCTTTTGTAACATCTAAGCTGGAGTGGTTGAAATAATCAACTTTTGCAGTTGAAGAAATGCTGGAAGTAGATTTTCCCCTGTAAGCTTCCAAACCCAGACATCATGCTCAAGATACGGGTCAAAATCTACACTCATCCGGGAAACTGTTACAACGTGGTTTACCCCTAAGTAAACAATTAAGTGACCAGAGGAAAAGTTCTGTTATGGATAGCAAGCTCAATCTCAAAGCATGAATGATTTTGGAAGGATCTCTAGAGTTCAAAACAAGAGATAGTAGATGCTTTTCCCTCAGACAATAGCCTCCAAAAACTCAATGACAAGGGTGAAACATTGAAGAAGGATCTCATTTATTTTGATTTGAAGCAACAGTGGGTGCAGGAGATGGAATCAAAGTGGAACTGCTCCTTCTTGCACAGATTCTGTCTCTCAAAAAAAAACCCATAAGAACTGCAGATGTTGGAAATCAGAAACAACAGCAGAATTTGCTGGAAACAGAAACTCGCAGGTCAGGCAGTTCTCAAGAAGGGTCACTGGACCTGAAACATTAACTGATTTCTCTCCATAGTTGCTGCCATACCAGAGAGTTTTTCCAACAGACCCGGTCTCTCCTATTACTTATCCATCTTCCAAAACCACAAGTCCCCTCTGCCCCACGTTTCTTTTTAAGATGATCTGAGCATTTAATCTTGTAGGGAGATGTCCAGTTTTCTTGGCAGCAGCACAATCCACATTACATTCTGAACAGTTACCTGAACTCATCACCATTACAGATAAGGGGCTCGAAGTAGTGGGTGTGGTGCAAGTGATCTTCCTGCCTGAGGTGGCAATGCAGGCCAGCTCCAGAACCTTGAAAATTAGTTAAGGCTTTCAGCTTCAAGAGTATTGGCATAGAAACCTTCAGACATTGCACAGAAGCCAGAGTATGTTGCCAAGAGTATTTGGGAGTCCAGCTATGTAGGAATGAGTCTTGGCTTTGGCTTGCGCAGGTGCCAACCACTGGGGCTGCTGCCTGCCAGGAGGAACTTGCTGAGATGTTTGTATCATTGACAGGCACAGGTACCAGAAAAATGGAGGCTGGCAAACTATACACCAGCGAGACTGCTGTCAGTGATAGGTAAGCTGTTTTTTTTTGGGGGGGGGGGGGGGGGCGGCGGGGAGGAAGAATGCTGAGGGACAAGACTTATATGCATTTGGAAAGGCAAAGACTTTGGAAAGGGAGTGTTGCCGAGCAGAGATCTAGGGGTGCAGGTGTGTAGTTCCTTGAAAGGAGTCGCAGGTTGACAGGATAGCAAAAAAGACATTTGCCTTCATTGGTCAGTGCATTGAGTAAAGGCATTGGGATGTCATGTTGTGGCTGTACAGGACATTGGTTAGGTGACTTTTGAAATACTACATTCAATTCTGGTCTCTTTGTCTAAAAAAAAGAGTAAGTTTTAGAAGTGGAGCCAAAACAAAAACCCAAGTCATACTGCTTTTTGTCCAAGAACAGTCTTATCTGTGCTCCCCTAATTCTGATAGCAAGCATCTTCAATTATTGGTGTGTGTGTTCAAGTGCTCCTGGATCCCATTTTTGGATATTCCTCTCTTGACGAGTGTCTCTCTCGGTCTCTGATTAAGACAATCCATAAAGTATCGCTCTTTGATGGGAGACTGTGGTTCAATGCACCAAGATGTCATGTGGCTCTGTACGTTGTTTTACATTGGCCAGTTATATGCTTTAGATAGATGAGTTTTTGTTCAATGTGTGCAGGAGGGTTTCCTGACAGTATGTAGACAGGCTAACTAGGCCACATTAGATTTGGTACTGGGTAATGAACCCTGCCAGGCATTAGATGTGAAGGTAGGTGAGCACTTTGGTGATAATGACCACAATTCGATTATGTTTACTTTAGTGATTGAAAGAGATAGGTATGTCATGTTGTGGTATTTATACTGCATGGCAAAATTTATAGCTGGGGTTAGGCAATTACAAGGTTATTAGGCAAGACTTAGGACACACAGGATGGGGAAGGAAACTACTGGAATGTGGAGCTTATTCAAGGACCAGCTACTGCGGGTCCTTGATAAGTATATGCCAGTCAGCGCAGGAGCCGTGGTTTATTAAAGAAGTTGAATCTCTTGTCAAGAGGAAGAATGCAGTTTATGTTAGCTTGAGACATGATGCTTCAGTCAAGGCACTTGAGAGTTACAAATTAGCCAGGAAAGACCTAAAGAAAGAGCTAAGAAGAGCTAAGAGCTAGGAGGAGTCATGAGAAGTCATTGGCGGATAGGATCAAGGAAAACCCCAAGGTTTCTAATAGTTATATCAGGAATAAAAGAATGACTAGAGTAAGATTAGGGCCAATCATTCATAGTAGTGGGAAATTGTGCATGGAGTCCATGGAGATAGGGGAAAACGCTAAATGAATACTTTTCATCTGTATTCACACTAGAAAAAGACAACGTGGTCAAAGAGAATACAGAGTTACAGGCTACTGGACTAGATGGGATTAAGTTACATAAGGAGGTGGTGTTAGCAATTCTGGGAAGCGTGAAAATAAATAAATTCCCTGAGGTGGATAGGATTTATCCTAGAATTCTGTGCGAAGCCAGGGAAGAGATCACCAAGTCTTTGGCTTTGATCTTTATGTCGCCATTGTCTACAGGAATAGTGCCAGAAGACTGGAGGATAGAAAATATTGGTTCCTTGTTCAAGAAGGAGAGTAGAGACAACCCTGGAAATTTTAGACCTGTGAGCCTTACTTCAGTTGTGGGTAAAAAGTATTGGAAAGGGTTAGAAGAGATAGTATTTATCATCTAGAGAGGAATAAATTGATCAGGAATAGTTAACACAGAGGCGAAGAGTAGGTCGTGCCTCACCAACCTTGAATTCTTTGAGAAGGTGACCAAACAGGTGAATAAGGGTAAAGCAGTTGATGTGGTGTACAAAGGAATTTCAATTATACAAATGAAATAGCTGGGCACTCTTGTTCGGATAATTGATTATTCAATTAATCAATTCAATACCTCTCCTCTGGGGCTCGGAGTTTGCTGGTTTCCTTTTTCCTCACACTGCTGCCCCCGCCTACCATTCACTCTGCCTCCACCATCCAACCCCGTGCCCCCACCCCCATCTGCCCCCAAACCCCGCTTCTCAATCAGGGACAACCAGACTGGACACCAACAGTAAGACTGCTGCTGCCTTGGTGGGTGGGTCTCCAAATAGCAAACACACACACAACTTTTTACTGCAAATTTTCGTCAAGTTCCACCTTTGCTCTGTACAGGAAAATGTTGGAGAGATTATCTGGGGAAGGAGGGTTTAGGGTACACCCCTGCGTAGAACTCCAGGCAGAAGCGTGGGAGAGCGCGCGAGAGAGAGAGCACGGTCATTTGGAGATGGTGCCTGGGCTCCCATTGATGTCCAGGATTGTTCTTGGCAGTATTTCAGTAAGCCAATTTCGTTTTTAATCATTGTAAACAAAAGGTGCGATCAGCGTTGGAAAAACCTTTGATATAATGTTTCCATCAGGGCCTTGAGATCTCCTTCGGATCATAGAGGTTCCTCTGTATATGGATTTCAGGAAGGCATTTCAGGAAGGCTATTGCACAAAATACGGAAGCATGGGATTGAGGGTGATTTAGTAGTTTGGATCAGAAATTGGCTAGCTGAAAGACAGAGGGTGGTGGTTGATGGGAAATATTCATCCTGGAGTTGTTACTAGAGGGGTACCGCAAGGACCTGTTTTGGGTCCTGTTGTTTGTCATTTATATAAATGACCTGGAGGAGGGTTTAGAAGGATGGGTTGGTAAATTTGTGGATGACACCAAGGTCGATAGAGTTGTGGATAATGATGAAGAGTGTTGTAGGTTACAGAGAGACATAGATAAGCTGCAGAGCTGGGCTGAGAGGTGGCAAATGAAGATTAATGTGGGAAAATGTGAGGTGATTCACTTTGGAAGGAGTAACAAAAAATGCAGAGTACTGGGCTAATGCACTACTAAGATTCTTGGTAGTGTAGATGAGCAGAGAGATCTCAGTGTCAAGGTACATTGATGCTTAAAAGTTACCAACCAGGTTGATAGGGTGTTTAAGACGACATAAGGTTTGTTAGCTTTTATTGGTAGAGAAATCGAGTTGAGTTTCGGAACCACGAGACCAAGCTGCAGCTGTACAAAACTCTGGTGTGGCCACATTTGGAGCATTGCATACAGTTCTGGTCACCGCATTATAGGAAGGGTTCAGAGGAGATTTGCTTGGATGTTTCCTGATACAGAGGGAAGGACATACGAGGAAAGGCTGAGGGACTTGAGGCTATTTTCAATAGAGAGAAGGGCGAGATGCAAATTAATTGAGACATAAGATAATCAGAGGGTTAGATAGGATGGACAGGGAGAGTCTTTTTGCTCAGATGGCGATGGCTAGCAAGAGGGAACATTGCTTTAAACTGAGGGATGATAGATATAGGACAGATGTCAGAGGCAGTTTCTTTACTCAGTGGTAGGGGCGTGGAATGCACTGCCTGCCACATTAGTAGACTCGAGATGGAAATGTGTTGCTGGAAAAGCGCAGCAGGACAGGCAGCATTTAGGGAACAGGAGAATCGACGTTTCAGGCATTAGCCCTTCTTCAGGAATGAAGAAGGGCTAATGCCCGAAACGTCGATTCTCCTGTTCCCTAGTTGCTGCCTGACCTGCTGCGCTTTTCCAGCAACACATTTCCATCTCTGATCTCCAGCATCAGCAGACCTCACTTTCTCCACATTAGTAGACTCGCCAACTTTAAGGGCATTTTAATGGTCATTGAATAAGCATATGGATGGGAGTAGAATAGTGTAGGTTAGACGGGCTTCAGATAGGTTCCACAGGTTGGCGCAACATCGAGGGCCAAAGGGTCTGTACTGCACCGTAATGCATCTGCAAAGTGAATTTTATTGTTAATAGGCACTACATTAAAAACCTAGACCAAAAACGTGACATTGCTCCAATCAAAGAAAAAAACAGCCTATGAATCCAATATATCAAACTGGAATTAAACTCAAACTTTTCTATTCCAGTTCTAGTTCAATAGAATTAGTATAATGATCTGGGCAAAATACTGTCTATTGACTCAGTAGCAATTAGTTAACCAATTCCCACAAACAATAACCTGACAGCCTGCCAAAAGGGCTGAAACGCTAACATACTTGCATCATGATTAGGGATTTTAAAGTAATTTCTCCTATGTAAAACAGGGATTCATCTAGATTGTATCTACTTAATAGGTGACGAGTCGAAGATGAAGAGTCTTTGGTTGTCCTCAGTATTCACAATGTTACAACACAATGTAATCTGCTGAAGAATATAAGGAATAACAGCCAGTTAACATGCCTTTCCTTCTCTCCCCTAATGCTACTGTTGCCAAAATAGAGCCAACTTGTTTACCATGCATAACTGACTCCATGAAGGAAGATTCTGTTTTTCTGTTAATTTTCTTATCAGCGATTTGAGATTATGAATACATGAATAGGAAGCTACTACTGAAAGGCAATCATAAACAATATTTTGGCTCAAAATTAAATCAGTTGGAGATATATGGATTAAAGAATGCCAAAGACTTATTAAGTTAGCTAAACACAATTGGCCCTCAAGTTCTTTTTTTAAAAGAGTAACCAAGAGGGTTGATGAGAGACAAGAGACTGATGTGGTGTAAATGGAGTTTCAAAAGGCATTTGATAAAAGTATCACATAACAAATGTATCAGCAAAGCTGAGCCCCATAGAATGGGTAGGTTAAAGCTTGTATATGAAGTTAGCCATGGAACAGCAAGCAGCAGTGAATGACCGTTTTTCAGATTGATAACAACAGTTTCGTGAGTTGACACTAGAACTATTGGTTTTCTTGATCAATATTGTTGACCTAGACATATTTGTATAGGGCACAATTTCAAAACTTGCACATCACCACAAAACTTGGAAGTATTGTAAATAATATTGAGGATTGTCATAGACTTCAAAGGGATGCAGTCAGTCTGGTGAAATGACACAGAGTTGAAATTTAATGCAGAGAAGTTTCATGCAATCCATTTGATCAGAAGAGGCAACATAAAATAGAGTACAAATTAAAAAGGGCATGCAGGAGCAGATGATCTAAGTGGTTAAAAAGGCACATAGGGGATCTTGGACTTCTTTATAGAGAAATAGAGCACATAAGAATGTTTGGTGTACCTTTAATTAAACACTGCTTTATGTTGGCTGGAGTCCAATTCCAAGCAGACAAAAGTGAGAAATCCAGATGCTGGAGATTAGAATAGAGTGTGGGGTGCTTGAAAAGTACAGCAGAACAGGCAGCATCCGAGGAGCAGAGGGTTTTTGTTTAAAAACGCAAAAGCCCTTCATCGGGGTGTTTTTACTTAAAACATTGATGTTCTTGCTTCTCGGATGCTGCCTGACCTGCTGTGCTTTTCTCGCACCACACTCTTGACTCCAATTCTAAGCATCACACTTAAGGGAGGATGGGAAAAAATTTAGAAGAACTTTTTCACAGATGAGAATATTTAAGTGGATGGATTTGAGAAGCTAGAATTGTTTCTTTTAAAATGAAGAGAAGCTCTTCAGGAGGATTGATACAGCTGTTAATCAGGACCTGAGCAGAGTGGATAAAGAAACTGTTTTCATTGATAGATCAAAAACTAGAAGTGCCAATTTAAAGTGGTAGCCAAAGAAGCAAAGCAAGATGAGGAAAAGTTCTTTATTCTGCATCTTTTCTTCCTTCTATAGCTGCGGTGGAGGGGGCCCGTGGGCAGCTGTTGAGCAACAAATCAGATCAGTTCCTTGGTGGCCATGGTCGTGACAGCTTGAGCAATAGCTCTAGCATTGATAAATTGGGTTTGGTTCTTCTTTTATGTTTCAGTGGTGTTTGCAACAGTGGACTGAACGATCCATAAGACATAGGAGCTGAAATCAGACCATTCAACCCGTTCTAGTCTGCTCTGTCATTTTCCCACTTTCTCCAGCAACCTCTGATCCCCTAGGCAATCAAGAACTTATCTCTTGGTTTGAAACATAAAATGACCTGGCCTCCACAGCCTTCTCTGGCAGTGAATTCCACAGATTCACTGTTCTCTGGCTAAAAGATGTATCTCCATTCTAAAGGGTCCTCGGTCTCTCCTGCTAATGGAAACATATTCCCAATGTCCACTCTGTCCAGGCCTTTCAGTATTTGTAAGTTTCAATCAGATTCCACCCCACCCCCACGCTTCATCCTTCTAAAAACTCTATTGACTATAGTCCCAGAGTCCTTAAACATTCATCATACATTAAGCCTTTCATTCCTAGGATCACTCTCCTGAGCCTCCTCTGGACCCATTTCAAGGCCAACACATCCTGCCTGAGATATGGGGCCCAAAATAGCACCCAATATTCTAAATATGGTCTGACCTGAGCCTTATAAAGCAGAAGTACATCCCTGCTTTTATATTCAAGTCCTTTCAAGATAAAAAGACAACACTGCATTTGCCTTCCTAACTATCAACTCAATCTGCAAGTTTGAGAGAAACCTGGACTAGTCTCTTCGCATTTCAGATTTCTGAATTTTCTCACCATTTAGGAAATAGTCTATTCCTTTTACTAAAGTACATGACCATACATTTACCCATGTTGTATTTCATCTGTCACTACTTTGCCCACTCTCCTAAACTGTCTAAAATCTTTCTGCAGCCTCATCACCACCTCAATACGACCTGCCCCTCTACCGATCTTTGTATCATCTGCAAACTTAGCTAGAATGACCCAGTTCCTTCATCTAGGTCATTAAGTAAAACATTTTGGCCCCAATACTGACCCTTGTGGAATACCACTAGTCACCAGCTTCCATCTTGGGAAAGACCTTTTTAGTCCCACTCTTGGCCATTCTATCCATGTCAATAACACCACAGGCCCTTATCTTACTCAGCAGTCTCCTTTGCAGCACCTTATCATAGGCCTTCTGGAAATCCAGACAGATAACATCCAATTAGCTCTAATTTGCTGGTTACCTCCTCTCGATGAAACCACGCTGACTTTGCCCTATTTTACCATCCACTTCAGAAATCTCATCCTTCACAATGGACTCAAATCTTACTAAGGTCAGGATAATTTGCCTATAATTTCCAGTCTTTTGCCTTATTGCTTTCTTAAATGGGGCAGGGGGAAATTACACTAGCAATTTTCCAGTTCTCTGGGACCCTCCCTAACTCCAATGATACCAAAATGATCACTACTAATGCCTTCATTATCTCTTCAGCTACCTCCTTCAGAATTTTAGGCTGTAGCCCATCTGATCGAGGTCATTTATCCACTTTCAGATCTTTCAGTTTTTCCTCGTATCTGCTGGTGATGGCAACCATACTCATCTGTGGCCCCCGACTCTTGAATTTTTGGGAGGTTACTCATGTCTTCCATTGGTGAAGACAGATACAATGTACTTATTCAGTTCCTTAGCCATTTCTTTGTCCACCATTACTACTTCACCAGCATCATTTCCAGCAGCCCAGTAACCACTTTTGCCCTTTATAAATTTAAAGAAACTCCTGCAACTTTTCCTAATATTGCTGGTTAGCTTACCCCCACATTTACTTTTCTCCCTCCTTATTTCTTTCTTTGTTGTCCTCTATTGGTCTTTGTAGTCTTCCAAATTCTCTGGCTTCCCACAGCCCTTTGCTTTCTGTTTTGCTTTTATCCTGTCCTCCAATCCTCAGGAGTTAACTTGGACGCTGCATTGGTCCTTGGAAGTTAAGATGGGCTTCAATCCTCAAGAATTGGGACATTATCCTGGCAATAGTGGCAGCTAGAGTATGGGTGGAAATGAGATGGCAGAGGCAGCATTCCAAGCCCAGACCGCCATGGTGGGGACTACTTCAGTGTGCTGTTGTGGCCTGAAGGTCAGCTTTGGTGGCTGTGGAATAAGGTGACGTCCCATAGCCACTTATGAAATCAAGCAGCTATGGTTGGAACAAAAAGTGTATTTTCATAAATATATGTAACAATAAAGTACTAAGTGACTCTGGAATGCAGTACCTATTAGTGTGATATAGTAGTAGATACAATTGTGGCTATCAAAAGGAAATTGCACAACTATCTGAAGAGTAATGATTTGCATATGTACATAGAAAAAATAGGCATTGAACTAGCTGGGATGTTCTCAGAGATAATGAGCCAAATGGTCTCTTTCAGTACTGTAACCATTCCATGATCCATAGCTCTTAAGCTTTAAGGGTTGACTTAAAGGCAATGTCTTTGACTAAGTTTTTGGTCATCTGATCAAATTTTTCAAAGTGTCATTTACTTTATAACACTCACATAAGAGGACCTTAATATGTCAAATTTTTCTTCTTAGGCAGTCATTTGGAATTGAAGATTAATTGATTCCATTCCGGTTCAAATCGGTTCCAGGATGGCTAGAATGTCCAATGAGTCACCTGCAGATCATCCCACATGTGAATTTGAAGCAGCATTAAAAGGCTTTGGTAGGTGAGTTGCATGGGGATATGTACGCTCTCATGTCTTCGAACCTCTGTACATTCCCCACATGCCTCTCGATGCTTCCTCCATTTTTGTCAGCGACTCCCACGAGTTAGTGAGATCTTTGAGGATATTCCTGAAGCATTTCCAATGTCCTTATCACATTTTTACTTTGATGGCTTTATACAAATAGGTTGTTGTTACTTCACAAATTGTACTGGATAATCATACTTTCAGCAAGAAAACTTTAACTAAGACTCAATAGTAGAGTACACTTGTAATTTTCAATATACTGCTTGTACTGAATGAACTGAGATTAGATTAGATTCCCTACAGTGTGGAAACAGGCCCTTCAACCCAGCAAGTCCACAATGACCCTCCAAAGAGTAACCCACCCAGGCTCAATACCCCTGACTAATGCACCTAACATTATGGGCAATTTAGCTTGACCTATTCACCTGACCTGCACATCATTTGGAATGTAGGAGGAAACCAGAACACCCGAAGGAAACCCATGCAGACACGGGGAGAATATGCAAACTCCACACAGATAGTTGCCCAAGGCTGGAATTGAACCCAGGTCCCTGACACTGTGTGGCAGCAGTGCTAACCACTGAGCCATTGTGCCACCCTACAGGGACATTGAGAAAATTTAAGGAGATAGACAGATTTTTAATTAGTTATGAGTTGTAGGGTTTTGGAGAATAGACTGGAAAGTGGAGGCAGAGGTGAGATCAGCCATGATGCCCTGAATGGCAGATTAGGCTCCAGGGGCTTAATCAATTCCTAGTCTTATGTTCTAAAACAGCAATCCACCATTTTCAGTTTTTATTGTCCTAGTCAATACAAATATGTTGCATATAAATTGGTTGCCATGTTTCCAGCATTACAGTGACTGCAAAAGTACTTAACTGTTTTTGATTTTTTGTCATTAAAAAAGGTACACAATTGTTAGTCTCTTTCTGACTTTTAACTGTGATCCTATAAATCCAGCTTTTTGTGCATCCCCAATTTTAATTTGCTCCAACATTGATGATCACATGTTCAGATGTCTATTTAACCTAGTTAAAAAAAAAGTCCTTTATATAGAAAGAAAACAAAAGTTATTTGCCAATTTTTAGAGGTGTTCTCTGTGCTTCCAGCAATGAAGATGTCTATTTTTTGTTTAAGAGTAAATGCTTACAAATGAAATTCCATTTTTTTAACCAAACAATATTACTTCTGATCATAACCATAGTAAGTGCATAAATTTAAATCAAATGCTACAGAACCACATCAAGGAATAAATCAACTTTCAAATAGTCATAAATTTGAGTGAACAACCCAGATTCCTACCAGAACTGCAAACAAAAAGGTCCACACACAGTCAGACAACACAAAAACAGACTCTTCGGTCCAACTAGTCCATGCTGAACATAATAATGTAATGGTGCATAATATGCTGTCTAAAATGGCTTGAATTAAAAGACAGTGACTTCTTAGTACTGTATTTCCCTAATATAAACTTCTGCTAAACATTATTATACCTACAGATAAACAGGGCACTTAAAATTCACCAACTGCAACATCTGAAATGCTTCAAAAAGAATCCTGACTTGTGCAGTCACTGCTGTAATAAAACAAAACTGAATAAAGCACATTTATGGAACCTGAAGGAGTTTTTGAATTTCCATGACCTGTTTTGTCTGAGTGTACCTTTAGTAACTTGTACAGCAACAGATCTATTTTATACACATAGCTCATTTGTCAAACAAACATCAGTCACTCAGTAAATCTGTTGTTACTTAACTAACCAGAAAATAGTTTAGAAATTTTAGAATCACTGCTATCTACCAACTGCAGAGCTAAGTTTGGCAGAGTGTGTGGGAGGAGGAATCAAGTAAGATTTGGCAGGAAGGGTACTGAGCTGATAACTGGGGAATGCTGACTTTCCCAAGAGCTGCAATATTTGCAAGTCCAATATGGAGGCAAAGAACTTAAGAGAATCTAGCAAATGAAATGAAGATGTTCCTCCAAAACTACAGTAACTGACCTCAAAATAATATGGCATCAAAGCCATTCATTTCTTGCTTTCAACAGGGCAAACTAGTCAAAACATTGCAAGTAGTCAATACAGCTGAAATAAATATCTAATTTAAAGTTAAACTCCATAATCAGGCTTAATTTTCAACTGTTCATGTATAATTTTCACATTTATTAAAGCTAGTTTTTAAGCAATAAGGGTTTCTTAAGCCTCAATACTAATCATTTTTCTTAGCATTTTTCTGAATCTTAACATTATTTTCCTGCATGTTAAAAATCAGAGATGCCCAATTGATTCTATTACCAATTTTCTTCAAGAATTAGGGCGGCATGGTGGCTCAGTGGTTATCACTGTTGCCTCTCAGCACCAGGGTCCCAGGTTCAATTCCAGCCTTGGACAACTGTCTGGGTGGAGTTTGCACATTCTCTTCTTGTCGGCGTGGGTTTCCTCCAGATGCTCTGGTTTTCTTCCACATTCCAAAGATGTGAAGGTCAGGTGATTTGGTTATGCTAAATTGCCCATAGTGTTAGGTGCATTAGTCAAAGGGAAATGGGTCTGGGTGGGTTACTCTTCAGAGGGTCAGTGTGGACTAGTTGTTTCCGCACTGTAGGGAATCTAATTGAATCATGCTCTTGGGTACCCTAGCCATTACTCTCTTACTGTACTGTATAGTTTGCCTCACACATACCAAATTATTTCCTTCATTCCAGGTATTCATTGTCTATTTCTATATAATCCAATCACCATTTGCTTTCAAAGAAAACGCCAGAAAAAGATTGGAGTGGCAAATTTTTAAAATCCAGAAGCTGAGGGTACATGAAATAGAATGGTGTGATACATGAAGCAATCAGTCCACTTTTTAAAATATGTGCACTAGTCACAGTATGATTACAAAGGACAAAGTGAAATGCAACGTCTGCTTAGCAGAGCTTAATAACACAATTTTGTAATTAGTGAATTAGCTGAATTACACGATCCCTATCACCACCCCCATCAATAAAGAGTATATTTAGCTCTCCTAGAACATTGCACGATTTCTCATTTATCCACTATTGAACATCCTAAATTTATCCCATTTGTTTAAAGCGTTAGTTGTTGTTTCACCACAGGAATTAAAAGTTAATTGCAAACGGTACAATAAAACCGCTGCCTGAATGCAGACAGCTTCCTGTGAACCCACTGTGTTCTTAACAGGTAATTATCTCTTTTAACACATCCCACCTACTCCAGTCAGGTTAGACTACAAACAGAACATTTTCCATTTCTCCATTTTTAAATTGCGAAATGTAAAATTATGTTTCCGTAACAGATGTCTGCACATAAACTCAATTTAGTCCTTGTTGTAAAACTGCGAGGAAAGCGAGAAAACAGAAATTCACAGCTAGCGCATTTCGCAGAAATCAAATCCATGCAAAAGGAATAATCTGTCAAATCGAACTTAAGTTTGCAGTAAAGGGAGACGGCTCCTGGGAAAGTGCACAACCACCAGCAAGAGGCTGAAAACTAAGCGACTGTGCCCATCTCCTGTTAAACCATACTAAGTCAAACTTCAGATATTGCGGTGCTCGCATTTACCCAAAGGCAAATGCATCGCTCACTGTTTTCGGAAGGTAAAATCCCCCCTCCCCTCTCGTTGCAACTTCCTCTGATCAATGCCGTTCTCATTAAAATGCAAAGCGCAATCAATTGGCACTCCCATGAATAAAATGCCAGCGACCTCTCCCGTGTGTCCTGTCCCGGCTCGTCCTATCGGACGGGCTTGTGCTCCCTTCTTCCCATCCACATCTAACTACGGCTAAAACTCGCTGCCTAATGGAGTTCACGAAACTGCGCCATCTTGGAGCAGTAAAGGAATAAAAAAAACACACACAACCAGCATTTTTTTTCCCTTGGCCACCTCATGTAGGTGTTAACCAACCCCCAAGCCACTTCTTTGCAGCTGAAGACGACTGAAATTGCGAGGTTGATTAAAATGTATCCTGGGGGCACTAACTCCACTCGCTCAACTGGTCGGGAAGATAGCTCGGTCCATCGCACAGAATTGTCATTTACGGGATCTGGGAAAACGGTGTCAGCCTCAAATCACTTCGGACATTCCAAACTAAACGTATTACAGATTAATTCCTTCCGATCTTCTCATTCGCTTCAAACTTCAACCCCGATCAATTAGCCACTTCAAGCTACAACTTTTTTTCCCCCAAGAAAAAGCAACAACAATATCTTAGCTTTTTAAAAATAGAAAACAAAACTGGTCTAAAACGTAACGTTTAAATACCACTTCATTGCCATTTCAACGCGAAATGGACTTAAGACTTGGACGGGTGGGGAATCCAAACGTTACCAATGATCGTTGTTGTCTGTATAGAAACTACGCTACATTATGTTTACCGAACATTTTTAAGGTATCGTCCAATCGACTGCTTAAAAAAATGTAATCGACAGCTTTAAAGGAAACTGCTGCAAGTTTTGTAACAAAAATAAAACAGCTCCAGGAGTTTAATTCACCTTTCGCCTAAGATGCAATGGAACTAAAAACTGTTGGCTACGTGAAAGATTAGGGGAAACTTTGAAGGCTCACTCACCCAAGTGCAAAGTCAGGCTGATAGAATTAGGGTACTGGATCCCAGAAAGCATCGTCTGACTTTGCCACCAAGTGGTATCGGCTTGGTTATTGTAATCGGTCAGATAAACGGCGTCGTGGTGCAGCCGAGGGTCACTAGAGTCGCAAATGTGGCAAGACTTGGTGACCCCTGTCACCCCGGTTTGAACGCAGTATTCTTCTGGGGGTGAGCCACAAGTGTTGCTGGCCACCACGGTCACGTTGAAAGCGGCATTGACGAACTCGGGCATGCAGCGCTGAGCCCGTGAAGTTTCATCGTAGCATTCATCCATGGCTGCCCAGCATTGCAGGAGCAGGCAAGCAAGCAAAGCGAGCCGCAAGCTCCAGCGCATGGTGCCCGGACACGGGAAACGCTTCGATTCACTCGGCACACCTTTCTTCCGAGTTCCAGAGTCTCCCGGCGCCATCAGAACTCACACATACAACACACACACAAAAAGCATAGGGTCCACACCCTCGCAGTGCAATCTGGGACCAAGGAGTGGATCTGTAAAACCACACTCACTAAATGTGACCACTTCCGCCAATAGAGGGGGAGACTGATAGGAGCAAGGGAGTTTGGAATGATACGAAACTGTCAGTAAACTGACCAAAGCTATCCCGGAAAACTTCCTGTCTCCGCTTCAACCATCCCCCCCACAGCTACACACATACATATATGTATTCCACTGATTTATAACTTTCCTGCCTTAAATTAAGCGACTGTGCCCATCTCCTGTAAACCTATCAAGTCAAACTTCAGATATTACACTTGTGCGTTGATTTGTACTTTTAAGATGCGCAAGCTACTTCTAAAAAAAATGTTCTATTCGTTTTATAAAAGCGTCGCGTTTTGATTAACCCTATTCGTTTGTCGTTTGGGTTATTGCAATTACTTCTTTCAGCAATTGAAGGATGGCGTTGATGTGTTTTGCAGGAGAGTTTATAGTTAGATGCCCTATCGTCCTGTTTAATGTTACCCAACTATGAAATCGATCTGCAAGATCTTTCAGCTCTCCCTACCCTGAATTTGTCTCGGTTTACAGATGGAATATAAATTGAATAATCGCCAGCAATAAATAACTGAAAGTATGAAATTATGTTTTAGTGAGATTCTGAATTTTTTTTACTGCTTTTCGGAGACCACCAACGACAATATGCAGGCGTAAAGTGCCTGGATTGGAGAAACACCCCCAGGCAATTCGCACATAAATGTAATTGGACAAACAAGATACTGGTCGAGTTGATCGAAAGCTTGAGCATATATTTAGGGAGCGCCTTTAATGAAAAGAAGTGAGTGGAGGGAATTCAGGAGCGAAATCAGAATTTAAGAACTCAGCTGAATTACTAGCCGCTAGTGTTGGAACAAAGAGAAATGGGCAAAATTGGAAGCAAAGATGATTTTTGGGAGGGGTTGTAGATTTAGATACTCCAAAAATAGGGTGTGGAAAAACCTGAAGGGATTCCATCATACAAGTTTAGAGTTAATAAAGGTAACTCGGGGAAACTCAGCAGCAGAGGTGGATTCATTCAGTATTACAGGGGTTGAAATAAATTGTCTTAGTAATAATTTAGATATTTAGTTGAAAGACATCTCAGCATAAATATGACACCTAAATTGTGAACAGCTTGGTTCAGTTAAAGACAGTATTCAGTGAGAGGGTTGGAATTCATGATTGGGGACACTCATGTGTGAGTGGTACATGGGGGCCATAGTATAAAATGAGGAATGATAATGGCATATTTGATAAAAGAGACCAGTTAATAAATCACTTACTATGAAAGCCAACTGGAATTGAGCAGGTTGAAGGAGCAGGTCTTGAGTCTTGATGACAAGAGGAGCTCAAAGAATCCATGAGGGGTGATAAGGAACTAAAGAATGATCTAATTGCATTGGAGGAAGGAGGGACTTTACAGGAATTTTGGCTGGGTGGGCAAAGGTAAGTGAGAGATGTGGCAGAGGCAATTAATTGGATGGTCTCAATGTCAAAAAATCCAGGAGCTCCTCACATTAGTTGCTGAGAAGTGAAATTGGAAATTAACTGCATCAATTAACTTTAGTTCTTAACAGATTGCGTGTATAAAGCATTATATAACAGGTCAATGTGGTGTCTAGAAGACAGTTTGGTGCCAAAAGGGAATGCACTGAGTAACTAGAGCCTGGCCTTAATAGGATCAGCTGTGTGTTTGCTAGTTTTAAAATGATACCATGATATATATGACAGTAATGTCTATTGGAAATAATATCATATTTTATGTAAATAAACTGATTTGCATGAAACAAATGGAAATTGTTGACCAGAATTAATGCTGGATTCAGGATCCAGATCAGCAATAACATCTCTACTAGTTTTCCACAAGGGGATTTTGCAGCAGAAGCTTTCTGAACATTTTGGTTAAGTGTATAATTGAATCATGCTAATTATTGTACCTGACACAAAGATTTTGGAGCTGTCAGTGCACGTCAACAGCAGGGTACAAAAAGGTCAATTGATGTGCACTTATTGGGGAGGAGAGTGAGTGTGAGAGAGAGAGAGAGAGAGAAGTGACTGGTGATGGTTTAACCTGAGAATCACTGCATCTCAGACCAAGGGGACAAGGGGAGAGTCTTTCATGGTAATCTCAGCTGGTACAGCAATTGAACCCATGTTGTTAGTATCACTCAGCATTGCTAACCAGCTGTCCAGCCAACTAAGGTAATGTACTTAAGTCAGCAATCAAAACTAAAGAAACAGTATAAATATAGATCTGGAACATTAGGCCCATTTCTGACCTAGCCAATGTGACCATCAATAGCTACAGGCAGCATGCTGTGATTGTAACATCTGATTGTCTGCTTCTCTTCCATGGTTATGTCTGTACTCAGGTGTTCATAGAGAGAACAAACAGAGTTCACTGGCACAGTACAGCCTTTAGTAATCAGTTCGCAGACGCTGGAGTGTATCACCACCCCTGCGAAATTACTATTTAGGTACCATAGGCTTTTGTTGTCATCAGTAAGTTTCTGTTAATATTTTGGTTTCTTTTTACAGTGCCCCACTTGGGGCTGTCTAAACCATTATTGTTCAATTTAAAAGAGCATACAGTATTTGGAATGGCAACTCCTAGTGGCCAGTTCAAGAATAGCTCCATATTTGAATTACCACAATTCATATCCCGTCTCAACCCTCTCAGAAAATAAGAAATGACATGCTGTGTGGCTGCAACTTTGTTGCTTGCCCAAAATGCACCACATAAAGCAGTACTGAATGCTGTCCTTACCTGCCAAAATGAGTTAGAATCATCTTGGAATGTAAACATAACCCTGGCACTTTTCAGCAGGTGAGAGCAGCCCCAATCAGCTGGAAGATAGTAGAGAGTCATTGGAGAAGGATGGTGTGGTCAATGGATTAACATAGATCTACCAGATTGTTCATACTTTCTCAATAAAGTGGTATATGTACATAGAAAAATAACAAGTTTACATCATAGGAGACCATTCAATCCATTGTGGCCATGCTGGCTGATGCAAAGCAATCCAATCTTATTCTGTTCTCCATTCCTGGTATGTAGCCTTCTTGATTATGGCACTTCAAGCTCATATCTTTTAAGTGAAAATGGTCTATGTTTCCAAAATACTTTCAAGTTGTGATAATGCATACAAGGCCCATGGGGAGTCACTGATTAAACTCCTCACGGAACTTGTTGAGTATGACATCTCTTAGTAACACGCAATGCCAAACCCTAGCTATTCATAATGATGTCTTCATTTATCCACCTCACTTTAATGCAAGAACATAACCGTGGGTAATTTGGGGAAAAAGAGAACAAAAGCAGAAAAAGGGAAAGAGGAGCCCCTCCTTGTGATAGTGTCCCTACCTCTGGTCTGAGAGGCATAGGTTCAAGTCCCACCTGCTCCAGAGTTGTGTAGTAACATTTCTCAAAGAAACAAATTAGACCCAAACTGTCTGCCCTGTGCCCAAATGTCACTAAAGAGGGAGCATGTGGTGTCCATTAATGCCCTCAATGCCTTTACAGAGGGGTGGGCACTGCAGAGATACAGTGCTTTATTTCCCTCTCTAAGTTCATTTTGATTTAGCGCTTTCTGCTTTCCCGTGACCCCTTCACTTTCAATGGGCTTTGCATGCAGATTTCTAAATTTCTGCATTGGTGATTTGCTGGGGTTAGTTAATCATAGAATCATAAAATTATACAGTGTGGAAGCAGACCATTCAGCCCATTGAATGGATAATGATCCTCCGAAAAGCATCCCACACAGACCCAACATCCCCACCCTATCCCTGTAATCCTGCATTTCCCATGGCTAATTCATCTAGGCTACACATCCCTGGACACTATGGGCAATTTAGCATGGCCAATCCACCCAACCTGCACATCTTTGAACAATGGGAGGAAACTTACACGGACACGGGGAGAATGTGTAAACTCCACACACACAGTTGCCAGAGGCTGGAATCAACCTGAGTTCCTGGTGCTAATCACTAGCCACCAAGCCACCCCCTATAGTTAATAGTGACAATAAAAAGTTATGGTAAAAGGGTGATGGGAAAACCATCGGTTCTATGTGATAACATTTCTTGGTAGATTAAAAAAAAACAAATGCAAAAAAAAAGCAGACGCCAGAGGGGTTCTCATGATGCAGTGATAGAGTCCCGACCCTTGCCAGGAGATTCAGGTTAAGTCCTATCTGGTCCAGGGGTGTATGATAGCTGGACAATTTGTTTAGAAAATAATAAAACACACCCAGTGATAATTAAAACACAAAATAACTAATGCAGATTCAAACTGTCTGCCTCTCTTCCCCAGTTACATTCATGCCTAGGTATTATAAGAAAAGGAGCGCACAGTGCCCACCAATGCTCTCGAAGCTCTCGAGAGAAAAATAGACATTGTTAAAAAAGTTCAGCAGGTCTGGCAGCATCTGTGGAGAGAAATCAGAGTTAGCATTTCAGGTCGCATGACCCTTCCTCAAAACTGGAGATGCCTTTAGAGAGAGGTGTGTACCATTGGGGATACAGTGCTTTATTTCCCCCTCCAACACCATTTTGTTTTAAGCCCTTCTGCTCTCCTTACCAACCCCCCTCCCCCCATTTTTGATGGGTCGCATTGCTCACATTGAGCTTCGCATGTAAACCTCTAATTGGCTGCAAGGATGATTACTGGTGGTGTGTTAATGTCAGAAATGAAAAGCAAATCAGGTGATTTGGTGGTGGGAATGTAATTCAGTTGCATGCAATACCACTTTCAGATATTAAAAAAGCAGACTCGGTTGCATTGCCTACATTGGGCTTTGCATGTAAACTTCTAACTGGCTCTACAGGTGGTTAATGTGGTGGTTATTAGATTTAAAAAATGTGATAACATTTCTGGATACAGTAAAAAAACAAAAAGGGCACAGATTCAAGTTCCACCTGCCCTAACGGTGTGTAATAAAATCTTTGAGCAGGTTGAATATGAAAATATTTAAAGCAGTCCCAAAGGGCTCTTGTAACACAGTGATAATGTCCTACCTCTGGGCCAGAAGGCCGTTTTTCAAGTCCAACTTGCTCCAGAAGCGTGTCATACCAACTCTGAACAGTTTTATAAGAAAATATGAAGTATTGAGTCAGAGAGATGTATAAGACAGAAACAGATTCTTCAGTCCAACTCATCCATGCTAACCAGATATCCTAAATTAATCCAGTGGCATTTGCCAGCACTTGGCCCATCTATATTCCTCTAAACCCTTCCTATTCATATACTCATTCAGATGCCTTTTAAATGTTGTAATTGTTCCAACATCCACCACTTCCTCTGGCAGCTCATGCCATACACACACAACCCTTAGTATGAAAAGGTTTCTGCTTAGGTCCCTTTTAAATCTTTCCCCTCTCACCTTAAACTTATGCCCTTTAGTTCTGGACTCTCCCAACCCAGGGAAAATACCTTATCTGTTTACCCTGTCCAATCCTCTCATGATTTTATAAACCTCCATAAGGTCACCCCTCAGCCTCCCACACTCCAGGGAAAACAGCCCCAGCCTATTCAGCATCTCCCATAGCTCAAACCCTCCAACCCTGGCAACATCCTTTTAATTTTGTTTCTGAACCCTTTCAAGTTTCACAACATCCTTCTATAGGAGGGAGACCAGAATTGCACACAATATTCCAAAAGTGGCCTAGCCAATGTCCTGTACAGCGGCAACATGACCTCCCAACTCCTATACCCAATGCACTGTCCAATAAAGGAAAGCATACTAAATGCTTTCTTCACTATCCTATCTGCCAGAGACACCATTTTTAATGAACTATGAACATACACTCCAAGGTCTCTTTGTTCAGCAACACTCCCCAGGACCGTACCATTAAATGTATATTTCCTGCCCTGACTGCCGTTTTAAAATGCAGCATCTCGCATTTATCTAAATTAAACTCCATCTGCCACTCCTCAGCCCACTGGTCCATCTGATCAAGATCCCACTATCACAGGCCTCCAGTCTGAAAAGCAACCTTCCACCACCACCCTCTGACTTCTACCTTCGAGCCAGTTCTGTATCAAAATGGCTAGTTCTTGTGACTAACCTTGCTAACCAGTCTACCATGACCTTGTTGAACACCTTACTGAAGTCTATATAGATCATGTCCACCCCTCTGCCCTCATCAATCCTCTTTGTTACTTCTTCAAAAAACTCAATCAAGTTAATGAGACATGATTTCCCATGCACAAAGCCATGTTGACTATCCATAATCAGTACTTGCCTACCCAAATACATATAAATCGTGTCCCTCAGGATTCTATCCATCAACTTGTCCACCACCAATATCAGACTTACCATTCTATAGTTCCCTGGCTTTTCGTGACCATCTTTCATTTCATTTTTATTTAGCCCTTCCTGCTCTCCTTACCTTCCCTCACTTCGATGGTTTGTGTTGCCACCAATGAGCTTTGCATGTTAAATCAAATTGGCTGCACTAGTGTTTTAGTGGTAGTGACTGATAGTCAAAAATAGATAAAAAATGTCATGGTGATTTGGCAGTGGGAAAACTATTCAGTTGTGTGTAAGAGAACTTCTGGATATAAATATTTTAAAAAAGCAGATCCATTCCATTATAATTTAGCCCCTTCCCTCTTTTCCTATACCTCCCTGACCTTGATGGTTTGCATTGCCCATAACGGGCTTTGCATGTAAATTTCTGATTGGCTACACAGGTGATTCACTGGTGGCGACGAAAACAAAAAATTAAAAAGCAGACAAATTAAAGGGTCTGATGATGTATCAGTAGTGTCTTTACCTTTCGAGCAAAGGGTTTGGGTTAAAACCCCACCTGTCCTGGAGCTATATTGTAACATGTCTCATCAGGTTGTTTAAAATTAATTACAATGATAGTGAAGTGGTAGCTTAACCATAACTCAGACCCATTGTCCACCAATGCTCTCTATCTTTTTAGAGGGTAGTGGGTACCAAGGTGGGGTATAATGCTTTATTTCTCCCTAAATCCATTTTGATTCAACCCCTTCCCCCTCCCTACTCCTTTCTTACTTTTGATCACTGCCATAAAGACAGGCTTTGCATGTAAATATCCAGTTGGCTACACTGATAATTTATTGATTGTAGTTAATAATTAAAAACAAAAAATGAGTCACTGTGATTTGGTAATGGGGAGAAAAAAACTCTTTCAATTGTGTGCAATAGCACTTTCGGATATAAAATGTAGAACACAGGCCCATAAGGTACTTGTGGTGCAGTGGTAGCATCTCTACCTCTGAGCATGGAGGCCTGTTTAAATCTCATGTACTCTCTGAACAGGTTGATTAGAAAATATCTAAAGGGGACCCATATTAAAAAAAAAAGAAAGCAGATCCTTTGGTGCCTCAGGGTATGGAATACTCTATTTCTCCTTCCAATTCCATTTTGGTTTAGCCCCTTCCCCTCTCCCTACCTCAACTTTGAGCAAAAATAAAGAAATGAAAAATAAAGCACATCCAGGAATGGGTCTGCAGAACTGACTGGCCTGGGACTAACCTTTGTATGCCTATGAATAGTGATTCTATTTTGGTGTTCAACAACAAACAATGTTCCTTTCCAGTTGTGCTCTTGAGATTTACATAAGTGGCGATTTCTAAAACTTTACCATCCCGTAGGTAAAAAGAAAATCTGGAATTCTCTCCTAATCTTTCCAGCAATTATTTTAAATCTATGCCTGTAGTAATTGACCCTTCTGCTAACAGAAACTGGTCCTTTCCATCCACTCTCTCCAGGTCTTTCGTAATTCTATGCATCTCAATTAAATCTCCTCTCAGCTTTCGATGCAAAACAGCGCTAACCCATCCAATCTTTCCTCTTAGCCAAAATTCTCCAATCCCCGTACCATCCTTCTGAATTTTCTTAGTATCCCCTCTGGTGTGATTCCATCCTGCCCAAAGTGCAGTGGTCTAAACTGTACACAGTAGTCTAGCTGCAGTTAAACTAATTTTTTTAAACTATTCTGGCAAGCCTAGTTAAATTCTGTGCTTTATATAATAAAGGTATGCATTTTGCATACCTTCTTAAAACATTATTTACCTGCCCTGCTTTCTTCAGGGACTTGTGGACTTGTACTCTAGGATCCTTGTGTTTCTGTATACCTCTTAGTATCTTATCTCAGACCTGGCCTTGTTTGTTACCCTCCATGAATCCAATACCTCACACTTATCCAGACTGAATTTCATTTGCCATTTTTCTGTCCACCAAACTAGCTCACTGACATGTTCCTACAGTCTCCAGCACTTTTCTTCATTTTTAACCACTTGACCAATTTTTACATTCGCTGCAAACTTCTTAATCATGCCCCTACTTTTAAGCCTGGTTGGCAACCTTTCACCTCTGAGAGATTACGTGAATGTAGCCTCAGAACCTTTTGTGAGTTCAGATCTCTTGATCACTGAATACAATGATTGTGGAATAGTTGCCTGTAGTGTGGGATGACCTCTGCAAATTAAATTTATTTTACCTTATTTGGAGCATCAGTTTTCGTTTTGGAGCTCCTGAAACCACACTATCGTAATGGCAAATGTCTGCCCACAGTTCATTTTAATGGCTGCCTTTTCAATGCATATGCTGAACACTTCATCAAGGGACTGGTTTTCTGCCAATGTAGATCCAAGGTAGTAGCATTTTCTAAAGACTTCAGTGGTGTGTTATTGTGTCTGAATACAGGCATAGGAATATTGCCCAGTCCCATAACTATTGTTTCCTTGACATTGATGGTGAGGGAGAACATGGTATACGCCTGGGGCAAACAGTCCAATAGCCTTTGAAGCTGGTCTTGTGCCTGGGCAATTACTGGAGTATGAGCAAAAACACAGGAGTTTTCTTATTAGAATATATCATACTATTCAAAAAGTGTCATGCTGGAAAAGCACAGCCGGTCAGGCAACATCTGAGGAACAGGAGAGTTGACGTTTTGAGCAAAAGCTCTTCATCAGGAATAAGCTCTTCATTCCTGATGAAGAGCTTATGCTCGAAACATCACCTCTCCTGCTCTTAGGATGTTGCATGACCGGCTGTGCTTTGCCAGCACCACACTTTTTGACTCCGATCTCCAGCATCTGCAGTTCTCACTTTCTCCTTAATCACACTATTATCTTGGTTTTCAGTCATGATAGATTGAGGAACTTCACATCTGATCATGTTTGGAGGTACACTCCTTCCATGTTGGCAGGGAAAGTATAGGTCTATGGGAAAGATGAAAAGATATCAAACAGAGGTGTTTCACCATATTCTTGATTTCAGAACTGTCCAAAGTAGATCCATTGAAGTGAATGATGCCATGCATATTATAATATGTTTTATAGGAGGTGGCTCGGGAAATCGTAGATGTGTTGGTGATTATTTTCCAGAGTTCGATAGATTCGGGGTCGGTTCCTGAGGATTGGAGGGTGGCTAATACTATACCACTTTTTAAGAAAGGTGGGAGAGAGAAAGCAGGAAATTATAGACCAGTTACTCTGACCTCAGTGGTGGGAAAGATGCTGGAGTCCATTATAAAGGATGAAATTACGGCACATCTGGATAGTAGTAACAGGATAGGACAGAGTCAGCATGGATTTATGAAGGGGAAATCATGCTTGACTAATCTTCTTGAATTTTTTGAGGATGTAACTCTGAAGATGGACGAGGGAGATCCAGTAGATGTAGTGTACCTGGACTTTCAGAAAGCTTTTGATAAAGTCCCACACAGGAGGTTAGTGAGTAAAATTAGGACGCATGGTATTGGGGGCAAAGTACTAGATTGGATTGAAAATTGGTTGGCTGATAGGAAACAAAGGCTAGTGGTAAACGGCTCCATTTCGGAATGGCAGGCAGTGACCAGTGGGGTACCGCAGGGATCCGTGCTGGGACCGCAGCTTTTTACAATATATGTTAATGATATAGAAGATGGTATCAGCAATAACATTAGCAAATTTGCTGATGAGGATGTTAGGAGATTACAGGGTGACCTGGACAAGTTAGGTGAGTGGCAGATGCAGTTTAATGTGGATAAATGTATGGTTATCCACTTTGGTGGCAAGAACAGGAAGGCAGATTACTACCTCAATGGAACCAATTTAGGTAATGGGGCAGTACAAAGAGATCTGGGTGTTCTTGTACACCAGTCAATGAAGGCAAGCATGCAGGTACAGCAGGTAGTGAAGAAGGCTAATAGCATGCTGGCCTTCATAACAAGAGGAATTGAGTATAGAAGCAAAGAGGTTCTTCTGCAGCTGAACAGGGCCCTGGTGAGACCACACCTGGAGTACTGTGTGCAGTTCTAGTCTCCAAATTTGAGGAAAGACATTCTGGCTATTGAGGGAGTGCAGCGTAGGTTCACGAGGTCAATTCCTGGAATGGCGGGATTACCTTACACTGAAAGACTGGGCTTGTATACCCTTGAGATTAGAAGACTGAGAGGGGATCTGATTGAGACGTATAAGATTATGAAAGGATTGGACACTCTGGCAGCAGGAAACATGTTTCCGTGATGGGTGAGTGCCGAACCAGAGGACACAGCTTAAAAATACGGGGTAGACCATTTAGGACAGCGATGAGGAGAAACTTCTTCACCCAGAGAGTGGTGGCTGTGTGGAATGCTCTGCCCCAGAGGGCAGTGGAGGCCCAGTCTCTGGATTCATTTAAGAAAGAGTTGGATAGAGCTCTCAAAGATAGTGGAATCAAGGGTTATGGAGATAAGGCAGGAAGAGGATACTGATTAGGAATGATCAGCCATGATCATATTGAATGGCGGTGCAGGCTCGAAGGGCTGAATGGCCTACTCCTGCACCTATTGTCTATTGTCTAATAGAAGGGTCATAAAATACTATGAAACTTGGCAGGATGACCAATTTTCTCTAGTATACAATACAGGCCTGTCCTGCACACAGAGTTAAATGTGAGATCCACAGTATGAAAAATCATCCTAGTGACTAGATTACCTACAATGTGGAAACAGGCCATTTGGCCCAACAAGTCCATACCGATCCTCTGAAGAGCAACCCACCCAAACCCATTCACCTATCCTATATTTACCCCTGACTACTGCACCTAACCTATGGGCAATTTAGCATGGCCAATTCACCGAATGTACACATCTTTGGATTGTGAGAGGAAACCGCAATACCCAGAAGAAACCCATGTAGACACGGGGAAAATGTGCAAATTCCACACAGACAGTCGCCTGAGGTGGGAATCAAACCCGGGTCCCTGGAGCTGTGAGGCAACAGTGCTAACCACAGAGCCATCGTGCCACCCCTTTTCACTGAGGAATACGACATCTTCATAATTTTTGCAACCATGCTATAATCATCATTGTCATTCGATAACATGGTAATGTTTCTGTCATGCATATCTTGTGGGATACAGCCTTCTCTCCAGCAGAAGAGGTGAAGGAGGTCGTGAAGGTAAGGCAGCAAGTGGGATTTTCCATACTTGAGAAGTTTGCATGGAATTCTGTCCCTTCTAGCTGCTTTCCTTGTTGCTGGCAAGTCAATAGCCTTTTTGAGCTCAAGTAATGAGGGGTCTGTACCAAGTCTGGCATGAAAGGTAAGCTGCAGAAGATCATCAAGCACAGGTACAGATAGCCATCTCACATCAGTATAGTTGCATGTTCCCCTCAGCAAATACATTACTATGCATTTCAAAGGAGCAAATTGTCACTCTCAATTGTATTTCTTTGCATCAATTCATCAATTGTTGGCTCAGCACCTTGTCATCTTCTGCACAAATGCCTTGGTGAGTATGGGATTGTCATATGCTTTAAGATTAGAAAATTAGTTGGAATCTAGGTGAGCTGTAGTCTTCACTTCAATGAGAAGAGTCACCTCTACAAGATGGGACTCAAGTTGAATTTTGATCCAGTTTCTTCCTTTGCCAAATGTATTTAACGCAGTTCCACAGATGATTGATTGTTCAAATGTTCATGCTTCATCAGCATTATCAGACGAACCCCTTATGGAGAAAAGGACTCTCCAAGAAGTTATGAGAACTTGAGGTTTATCTACTGTTTGTGGACTTGTGTAACTTCAGTGGTTGCATCTTCACCCTGCTAATAATAAGCAAATGATCAATTTTGCAATCTGCACTGTGATAGGTGCAGATGTGAAGAACACTGAACATATTAGATCTTCTTGTGGCTATTAAGAAGATTAAGCTAGTATCAAAGGCCAGGTTGCAGATGGCATCATGACATTTTCCATTAATGTCTGTAACAGAATCAGGTTTTTGTATACAAGTCCCAAACTATGCACGAAGGACGAGTAGCTAGTGTCCATTTTATCATTTTGCTAACACCACGGTGACCAAAGCATGTTTGTCATGAAATTCATGCATTAAAATCCCAGGAGGAGAAACAACTTTTCTCTATTAGCAGCCACATTCAGAGTTTCATAAAAATGATCTTTGTCTTCAGTTCTGACATACAATCTTGGTTCAAAAGCAGACTATGGTGACAATTTCTCCATCTGTTTGTAGATAAGAAAGGAAGCACATGGAACCTGTAACAGGCATCTCATGAATTTACATCAATATGTTGGAAAAGTCCACTTCATGTTCATAGTGGTCATATACACTTTTATCTGACAGTAGAAGATATAATGTGCCTCGCATATCGATCCAATGTCAGCAAGTCTAGTCCCTTGAAGATTGACATTATTGATGTCGAATTTGTGTAGCTTCCAGTTGATGAATTGTTTATTGACTGCAAATTTTCATGCATGCCAGGACATGTAATCCCAATTAGCAAGTTTTGAGATTTGTAGCTCAGGTTGAGGTTCTGTATGTAGTTTGCTCGCTGAGCTGGAAGGTTCATTTTCAGACGTTTCATCACCATACTAGGCTTTACCCGGAGGCTCACTGAAGATATTACCTAGAATGGCGACAAAGCATTTGAAAGTGAACCTTCCAGCTCAGCGAGCAAACCTATATCCAATGTAATCCTAATGTTCCAGCTGCTAAGCCCAGACAATCTTCAATTTTAGTCCCTTAGGTAGCCTTTGTCAGGATCAGATCCCTAAGCTTTACACACCTACACAGAAAGGCAGGTAACAGTGGACAGTCCCTAATTGGCTGAGGAATTTCCAGTCGAGACTGACCAATAGAATGTTGATTCTTCCCACCACTGAAAGCAACTCATGGTGTTCTGCCCTTATACCAATTCAACTGGGCTTATAACATTTAAACTACTACTTCCCATACTGGTTCCTCATTAGCCCCCTCTCTATTTGTTATTATTGAGTGAACTTGAGGGGGAGGCGATAGCCCAATGGTATTATCGTGAGATTATTAATCCAAAATGTCAGCTAATTTTCTGGGGACCCATTTAAATTTGACCACAGCAGATGATCAAATTTGACTTCAAACAAAAATCTCAAACTAAGAATCTACAGATGATGACAAAACCATTGTTGATTGTTAGAAAAATCCATCTGGCTCACTAATATCCTTCAGGGAAGGAAATGTGCCATCCTCACCTGGTCTGGCCTTCATGTGACTCCAAAGCCAAAGCAATGTAGTTGACTCTCAAATGCCTAGCAAGCCACTCAGCTGTATCAATCACTATGAAATCTCAACAAGAGGAGGAAACCGGATGGACCATTTGGTATCGATCTAGGAATTGGAAATGATAGAGTCAAAAACAGGCCCTATCAATCCTGCAAAGTCCTCCTAACTAACATCTGGGGGTTAGTACCAAAGTTAGGAGAGCTATCTCATGATCTAATCAAGCTACAACGTGGCAGTCACACTCATAGAATCACACCTTACAGACAATATTCCACACACCACCAACACCTGGATGCATCATGTCCCACTGGCTGACAGAATCAGCAGAGGTGGAAAAACAGTGGTACAGTCGGGAGGAGTTGTCTCAGGAGTCCTCAACACTGATTCGGGAAGTCTCATGGCTTCAGGTTAAACCTGGGCAAGGAAACCTCCTGTAGATTACCATATACTATCCTTCCTTAGCTGATCAGTCAGTACTCCATGCTGAACAATACTTAGAGGATGCACTGAGGGTTGCAAGGGTGCAAAATATATTCTGGGTGGGGGATTTCAATATCCACCACCAAGAGTATCTCAGTAGCTTCTGACTGAGCAGGTGATCTTCTAAAGGACACAGCTGCTAGACTGGGTCTGTAGCAGGTGGCAAGGTAACCAACAAGAGGGAAAAACATACTTGACCTCAACCTTATCAAGTTGCCAGTTGCAGATGCATCTGTCTTGGACAGTATCAGTCAGAGTGACCACTGCACTGCATAGTCGTGTGGAGTCAAAGTCCCACCTTTACATTGAGAGTCATTGTGTGTTGAGGTACTATCATCAGGCTGAATGTGCCAAATTTTGATCTATTACAAGATGTGTATTTAAGAAGGATTTGTTCTGTCATATTTCTTTTGAAAGCAAGTGTTGTAAACTCAGAACCGAGCTGTCTGCTCTAAGCCCACCAATGCTCTCGAGCCTAGCTTAGTTTATTTTAAGAGTTGGAACAATAGCAGCAGTATGAAAGGATGGGATCAAACTTCCACAGAACCAAGGTTTTATTTTAACTTTCAGTAGTTGCTGGAGTCTTGGAGTTGGATGTGGAAGCTGTTATTCATCTCCCTGCAAAAGCAGAACACTTGAGTTCTCTCTCTCTCATCTCTCTGAGTTTTGTCTTGATGTTCTTTCCTCCTGGACTGGAGAACTACATGTGAGACAATCTATTTTACTGAATTTGCCTCTGCCAAGTGTATGGTTATGAGATGTACGGCTAACCAGTAGCAGCTAACATATATTTTAGCTTATTAAGTATTTTGATTGAGCTATAGTTAAGCTACTTGTTAAAATTCTTATTTTGTCTGTATTTTAACTGGAGTGTGAAAATAAACTGTGTTTTGCTTCAAGCCTGTTAGTTTGATGAATCAAATTGTATACAGAATACAATGTTTTATACGCCCCTTAAAATGAAAAGAAGTTGGAGTTTAGGCAATCTTCATAATACATTATGAGAGGGTTTGGTCAAATTGATATCAGAACAGTTCTAGCATCTCAAGACTGGGCATGCATGTGGTGATGTGGGTCATCAACAGCAGAATTGTACTCCAACATATACCCTCCACTCAACCATTATCACCAAGCCAGGGGATCAAACCTGGTTCATGGAGAATGCAGGAGAGTATGTCAGAAGCAGCACCATGCATGCCTAAATATGAGGGGGTCAACCTGATGAAGCTACCAAACAGGACTACTCTTGTGCCAAACAGCATGAGCAGCAAGTGATACTCAGAGCTAAGCAATCCCACAACCATGGATCAGATCTAACCGTGAAGATCTGCCACATCCAGTCATGAATGGTGGTGGACAATTCAACAATTCACCAGAGGAGGAGGCTCCGCAAATATTCCCATCCTCAATGTTGGAAGAACCCAACACATTGTTGCAAAATATAAGGCATTCAGCAATCTTCAGCCAGAGAAGCTGAATGGATGATCCATCTCGGCCTCCTCCAATGGTCCCCAGGATCACAGTTGCCAGTCTTCAGCCAACTCGATTCACTCCACATGATATCAAGAAATGTTTGGAGGCACAGGATATGCAAAATCAATGAGCTCTGACAACATTCTGGCAATAGTACTGAAAACCTATGTTCCAGAACATGCTGACCCCTCGCCAGCTGTTCCAGTACAGTTACAACACTGGTATCTACCTGATAATGTGGAAAATTGCCCACCTATGTGCTGAACACTAAAAAACACAGGGCAAATCCAATATGGCCAATTAGTGTCCCATCAGTCTACTCTTGAGCATCAGTAAAATGGTGGAAGGCATCATCAACACTGCTATCAAGCAGCATGTATTCAGCCAAAACCTGCTCACTGATGCCCAGTTTGGGTTCCAGCAGGGCCATTCAGTCCCTGATCTCATTACAGCCAAGGTTCAAACATGGACAAAAGAGCTGAATTGCAGGGGTGAGAGTGACAGCCCTTGACATCAAGGATGCATTTGACTGAGTATGGCATCAAGGAGCCTGAGGAAAATTGAACTAATGGGAATCGAGGGCAAAGTCTGTACTGATTGCAGTCACATCTGACATATAGGAAGATGGTTCTGGTTATTGGAGGTCAATCATCTCCGCTCCATGACATATCTGCAGAAGTTCCTCAGTGTAGTGTCTGAGGCCCAACCACCTTCAGCTACTTCATCAATTAGCTTCTCTCCATCATAAGGTCAGAAGTGGGGATGTTCACCGATGATTGCACAATATTCAGCACCATTCACAACTCCTCAGATACTGAAGCAGTCAATGTTTAAATGCAACAAGATCTGGACAATATCTTACTGTCAGCATCCTGGGCATTACCATTGACCAGAAACTCAACTGGACTCACCATATAGATACAGTGGCCACAACAGCAACACAGAGGCTAGGCATAGTGTGGCAAGTAACTCACTCCTCACTTCCCAAAGCCTGTACACCAACTACAATGTAAAAGTCAGGAGTGCTATGGAATACTCCCCAATAGCCTGAATGAGTGCAGCTTCATCAACATTCAAGAAGCTTGACTTAATCCAGGACAAATCCACTTTCATCTAGAAGAATAAAGGCTGCAGATAAATGGAAACATGACCAAGATCCTCATCAATATACTGTACATCCTTCACAGGTGCTGGGTCAAAATCCTGGAATTCCCTCCCTAAGGACATTGTGAGTCAACTTATAAAACACAGATTGCAGCAGTTTAAGAAGGCAGCCCGTCACCACCTTCTTAAGGGCAAGTAGGGACTGACAATAAAAATGACTAGCCAGAAATGTTTACATCGCACAAGAAAATGTTTAAAAATTGTCTTTTGCATTTGAGTTTTGGCTGCACAGACTATGTAGGATTTGGACACCAAGACTTGCTCAGTATCTGCATCTACTTTTGTGCCTTATACATTAAATCTAGCAAGAGTGCAGGAGCCTCCATATCTGGGGCCTATTCAGTTGCAGAAGTTGCTGGAAGGTATTTGTTCAAAGGGGTTACCAACTATCCAGTGTTTTTGACTTTTCTGAGCTGAACTCAAAAAGCCAGAGAGCTCTATTTGACTGATAGTAAAAACCTGGCTGCAGAAATGCCAGAGCATATCATACATTAGTGGGCTAAGGCCTGCATATGACATTCCGAGAGGTCAGAGTTTTGCTGGCATTCCAACTGAAATGCTACTACTGTTATAGTCCTGGATGATCCAATTTATTGCTGTTTCTTCTGTTTGTGTACTCTGCACCTTTCTGTCCCACTCCAGATACCATTCTCCAAATAACAGCTATCTCATCTTGCCTTGTTAGACTTAATTTCTCCTGTCCAAAATAGCTCCCAGCCAATTGGTTTAAAGCCTCTCTATCGCCCTAGTTATTCAGTTTGCCAGGAGACTGATCCCAGGCATTGTCCCAGAGGACCATTGTGTTGCTCTCTCAGTAGAAAGAGAGACTTGTACCCTGTATTGAGTTCAACCTAAGGGTCAAAATCCTGGAATTCCCTCCCTGAGGATCACATTACCTCATGCGAGGGGCAAGGTTAGTAAGGCAGGACCTGCACAGTAAACTCAGCCAGTGTGAAAATTGAACCCTCACTGTTGGGGTCTCTTGCACTGCAAACCAGCCATCCAGCCAACCGAGCAGCAGCACAATTTAAGTCAAACAGCTCCCTTCTCCCTCAGTACGGCAACAACAAACCATGAACTGAAGCCCATTCCAACCCCATCAAATTTTGAGCCATGCATTTAACTCCTTGATTTTTCTTACCCTATGCCAGTTTGCCTGTGGCTCAGGTAGTAATCCAGAGATTATTACTTTGGAGGCTCTGCTTTTTAATTTAGCTCGTAACTGTTCAAATTATTTCAGCAGAACCTCCTTTCTTGACTGATCAATGTCATTTGTAACAACATGAATAATGATAATTAGATTCCTCCTGTACCACTCCAAATTCTTCTCCAACCCCAAGGAGATGTCTTTAACCCAGGTACTGGGTAGGCATCAAAGCCATTGGGTCTGCAGGGAAGAGCATCTATCCCCTAATTATAATGTCCACTACCACTACTGCATTCCCATTTCCTCCTCCCACTTGAATCGCTTCCTGTACTGCCAATGGTCAGTTTGCTGATCCCCCCTGCAGTCCATATTCTCATCTGCACAGCTTGCTAGAACCTCATAACTGTTGGACAATTGGAGGGGCTGTGGCTCTTCAATTTAAACAACCTGGGTCTTTATACCTGCCTAACGTGCAGTTATACTCACCTGTCCCTGATCACAGTCCAATTTTGTATTACCTAGTCTGAGAGGTGTGATAGTTTTAAAAAAAAATGAAGAATTCCAAAATATTTACTGAAAGAATGTTGATTTCACAGTTTAAAACAATTTTTTTTTACCATACAAGAGTCAAACAAAGCAAATAGTAAATACTATCCTAGGTAACCACCCATACTTTAAAATCCAGAATCAACATAAGTTAAACATGAATTAACAGGCAAATTGTAGCTAATTATAAATCTTACACTGTGCATGAAATGACATTTTCAACTAAGATAAATCTTAGGAATTTGATCAGCAGTTCTTTCAACACATATATATCACCTCAGTCATAAAGTCCTCCAGAACACTTTGCTCACAAAGAATTTCAAAATGTTAGAATTTAGCCAGATGAGCAGCAGCACAAAACCAACTCGAGTTCCACGGATATGGTCTTCACCAAGAATGACACATATTTGCAGAATCGCCTCAACTTTGGTTCCAATGATCTGGATAGTGTAGATCCACCGATATTAACAAGAACAGCTGCAGCTGAGTTGAGTGATGCTTCTCTGAATTGCTTTTAATGTAATCCTATTTTTTAAAATGAGGAGATTAAAACTGTACACAGTACTCCAGATGTGGTGTCAAAAAAGCCTGTAGTAAACTGGAACTGTAGTAAAACTTTCATATTTTTAGATCCCATTCCTGTATCAATAAACTGAAACACTCCATTTCCTTTCTAATCACTTAGCGTACCTGAAAATTAACTTTGTGAGTCAGTACAAGGACGATCAGATTACTCTTTTTCAATCAGTTCTGACAAGAAAGGAAATTCTACTGAAATAATTTAAGCAGTTAGGAGCTAAATTAGAAAGCAGAACCTCCAAGGTAATAGTTACTACCTCAGCCACAGGCAAAGTGGCATAGAGTAAATAAAGTCAAGGAATTAAATGCATGGCTCAAAGTTTGTTGTGGGTGGAATGGGCTTCAGTTCATGGGGCACTGAAGGAAGTGTAGAAGGGAGCTGCTGTTTTGATGGGACAGGCTCACTGTGCTGCTCAGTTGGTGGGATGGCTGGTTGCAATGCAAGTGTTATTAACAGCAGGGGTTCAATTCCCACACTGGCTGAGTTTACCATAAAAGTCCTGACTTCCCAACCTCACTCCTCACATGTGGCATCATGATCTTTTGGTTAAACTAAATATCAGTCTCTCTCTCTCTCTCTCTCTAGTATGACAGCAGCCACATGGTCATAAGGGAATAAATGGTAAAAGGTGATAGTAATGGCTTTCTACATGAATGCGCATGTATTTGGAACATAATAAATCAATTAACAACACACATGCTGGTTGATGGACATTGTCTTACCAATATGGAGACACGGTTGCAAGATCAAAACCGGGAACTAAATATTAAGATGACTTTTCAAAAGGACAGGCAGGGAGGAAAGAGGGGTAGCATAGCATTGTTTAATACTGCATGAAATAAATATGATAGCAAGAAATAACCAACTTTACAACCTGGGTCCTTATCTTCTGGTACACGCATAAGTTTGTACTCTCTGTTCCTTCCTGCCACACTCTTGATTATCATTGCTCAAATCATTTACTTCTCCATTGTTCATTGCTTTGCTTTAATTTACCACATCTCTCACATCACCCCTTCCTCCCATCATCTATTATAAAGTCCTCTCTACTGCCATAGCTTTACAATTCTTCAGAGCACTGGTCCCAGTATGCTTTGTGTGTGAACCCTGTTCCAGTGGCACACCTCCAATGTTCCAAATACTGGCAGCAGTGCCCCATGAATTAAAATACATTTCTCCCTCAGTCTTTGAGACAAGCATTCCCATGCCAATGTGCTTATGACTCGCAATATTTTACAGATTATCATCTTTGAGGTTCTTTTTTTTTAGTTTGGCCCCTAAATTCCCATACTGCCCAAGAAATACTTGTCTTCCTAATTCTACAGACATTGTTTATGCTCACATGAACCTTGACAGCTATATCTTTCCCTTCCCACTGCAGGATTATCTCAAACCTAGAGCAGGTGTCTTTACTCATGCACATTGCAAACAAAACAGCCTTCTGCCCTCATGCTCCCAGTTGCAGAGAACTATGTTCATCACCCTGACTATCTTGTTCCTCTTAGCCGGTGTAGACATAACGGGCCAAATGGCCTCTTTTTGCAATATAACAATTCTGTAGCTCCCACTATATTCCTAGTAATTTCCCCATTCGAAAGGTTTACTGTGCCAGGATCACTGATTCATCTTGCAGCCTCCTCGCTCAGAGAAACTGCAAAAACCTCAAACTTGTTAAGTAAATGCAAAGGTTGAGGTACCTCCACTTGTAACTTCTCAGAATCCCTTACCTACTTTAATCACAGTCATACTCTGCCATCCCTGGCCCTAGACCCAAATTAGAAGGGTGTGAATGCCTTCAGCAACAAAATATCCAGATAATCTTTCCCCTCTCTGATGCAGCTTCAGTGTGTTCATAAGCAATTTCAACAACAGTCTTTAATTAGGAAAAGAAAAAGAACAGCCTTTACCTCAACAACTACTCACCTATCTGTGCACCCAATTAATGCTTCTAAACTTGAATGCTCATGCCCTGCATTTAAGAGGCCAGTCAATTCTCTAAAATCTCAGAAATGCACTTTCTCCTTCGCTGTACTCTATTTCTTTACTCAGCAAATTCCCGAGCTGCACTCAGAAATGAGCAGCTCTTTGTGTTTGTTTATTTTGTGCACTTAGAAAGACTCCTATTTTTACCTTGTGAATTTCTACAGATGTGAATGAGTATCTTACTTATTGTATTTAGAAGAATGAGAGGAGTCTTAAGGAAATATGAATAAACTTGAGGGGGCATAATTTGGTGGATGCTTGGGAGGATGCTCCTTCTTGTGAAGAAGACAAGATCTAGTGAACACAATTTAAGAATTAACTGGCTACCTCTTAAGAAAAAGTTGAGGAAAATTTTTGTTTCTTTCAGAGGGTTATTAATAATTGGAATTCTCTTCCCCAGAGAGCAATGGAGGCTGAGTCATTTGGTTTTATTTGAATAAGTTTAGTCAAAAAGAAAAATGAGGCATATGTAAGGTTTAGGAAACTGAAGACAGAGCCCTTGAAGAATATCTTGGGGAGATGATGGCATAGTAGTATTATTGCTGGACTGTTAATCCAGAAACCTAAATAATGTCCTCGAGACCTGGCTTGGAATCTCGCCATGGCAGATGGTGGAATTTGAATTCTTGAAACAACTGGAATTAAGAGTCTAATGATGACCATGAAACCATGGTCAATTGCCAGGAAAATCCCATTTGGTTCACTAATGTTGTATGGGAAGGAAATTGCCATCCTTATCCGGTCTGGCCTACATGGAACTTCAGAACCACAGCAATGTGGTTGACTCTTAACTGCTACTGGAATTGTCAATCATATCCTGTTGGCTTGTAGCATCCAATACACTGTCATACATGAGGAGAGGTTCTTCATTCCCAATGTCCTCATTTTCCACCTCAAAAGACTCCAGCTCCCCCAATTCATCAGCAACATTGCCTTGTTGTCTGTTCCAATCCAATCCACAGCATGCCACAATGATAGGCACAGTCTGACCGGCCTATACTCTCGTCAAACTGTTCCAAGCAGTGGAACCACATCTTCAACAGTTGTCTCATCTTCTCCACCATGACCTGGTTGAACAAGAGCACCATAGTATCTGGGTGTTGAATCACTTCCGGGGGTTACACAGAGACATTAGTAACTAACTCTGTAAGGCATAAAAGCAAACTGCTGCAGATGCTGAATTCTGAAATAAAGCGGAAAGTGCTGGAGAAATTCAGCAGCTTTGTCATGATTTGTGAAGAGAGAAGCAGAGTTCAGTTTGACTCTTCAGAACTGGGATGGACTGAAAAATGATGGTTTTATGCTGTTGACAAAGTGGAATGGGGGATAGTGGAATGAGTGGAACAGTTGGCGAGGGTTCACAGAGCAAAAGACAAATGGCTGGTGGTAAAGGAGTTATTGAGACATAAAATAGGTGCAAAAAATAAATGTGAAAAGGAGAAAATGAGTCGACTCTGCTGAGAGCAATGCCAACATGTCACCAACAAGACTGATACTTGTAATTAAAATGGAAGATAGAAGCTCTGAAGTTTTTGAATTTAATAACTTTACAGCCTGTAAAATGCCAAAGCATAAAATGAGGTGTTGTTCCTCCAGCTTGCATTCAGTTTCACTGGAACACTGTAGCAGACCCAGGATAAAAATGTTGGCATGGGAGCAAGGTGGTTTATTGAAAAGGCAAACAAATGGAAGCTGGGTCAGCCTTACAGATGGAGCAGAGGTGTTCTGGAAAGCAATCTACTAGTCTGGAGTTGGTCTTGCCAATACAAAGAAGGCTAATTGTGATCAGCAAATGGACTAGATTGAAACAAGTACAAGTAGTTTCACCTGGAAGGTGTGGGTGCATTTGGGACCTTAGACAGTGAGAAAGGAAAAGGTGAAATGGCATCTGTTGTGCCTTCTGTGATTGCACGAGAAGGTGCTATGTTGGGGTGAGGGAGTGTTAGGAATAATGGAGGATGTAATATAGTCAATAAATGCTAACATTTTGACAGCCTATTTCCACCCAACTCCTACATGTGATGACCCCTATATTGAACTGTGCCTCTAACTGTCTTCCCTATCCCCAAGCCTTGACATTACACCTTAATGATGCCTCAATATGCTCCCTCTGTGGAGGCCACAATAGTGGTCACTACCAATAACCCATCTTTCCATACTCTACTTTCCAATGCTATTGTGCCTACCCTCCCCTCATACCTTGGATTTCCACATCACTGTCCTTGTCCTCACCTCAAATGACTCTTCTGCGTCTCCCCACACCAGCCACAAGTGCCCACACCCTTTTGGGTTAGGGTTAGTGTCTTTAGGCTTTGCCTGAAATGCCAATGTGCCAACAGACATGGCAAGACATTACATGGACGCTGCAAGCATGCAAGTGGGTAATTTTAGCTCCAGAAGGATATTTTACTTGATAAGACAATACAAATGTTACCCCTTATAATATCAGAAATTATTTGTGTATATTATGGTATTGAAGAATCTAACAGATGTTTATTGCAGCTAATTATTATACACAAACATTAGAATGCAATTGAGAAGCAGAGTTTAAGTGATTCCCTTTAAAATGGACTATGAGAATTTATACTATCAGGTCACATACTATAATGCAGGAGTTATGTCATGAATATGATGCTTAAAGGTATACTGACAGACTGACCATGAAACAAAACACAATATTTAAAATTGCTTATTTTCTTTAATTATTTTTAATATACATTGAAGTTGTTTCAGTTTTAAAATGAGAAATCCTGTTGTATAGTTCTGCTGGTTAATTGCTGGCTGTTTGGATTCTTATTTTAAATATTCGTGATCTCTAACAGGATTGCAACACTATCTGTACTCACAACTTTCACATGATCTTACCATATAGTGGTCGCACTCATTGCACCCTAACCCTTTTAGCTTTATCACTGTAGGAGTAATATCAAGGTTGCCACCCTCGAAGAGCCTGAAGAAGAGAAAGAGCCATTTCAGCTTCCAGCAGAAGAGAAGAAAACAAGCAAGGAAGATATCAACGGATCAATCACTACCACACTTGCCGAACAAGCACATGGTGGCTCAATGGTTAGCACTGCTGCCTCACAGTACCAGGGTCCCACGTTCAATTCCAGCCTCGGGTGACTGTCTGTGTGGAGTTTGCACGTTCTCCGGGTGCTTTGGTTTCCTCCCACAGTCTAAAGATGTGCAGGTCAGGTGAATTGGCTGTGCTAAATTGCCATAGTGTTAGGTGCATTAGTCAGAGGGAAATGGGTCTGGGTGGGTTACTCTTCGGAGGGTCGGTGTGGACTGGTTGGGCTGAAGGGCCTGTTTTCACACTGTAGGGAATCTAATCTAATCTAATCATAAACACTAGCATCCATGTAACTGAAGGGGATCCGCATAGGTGGAAAGGATGTATATTAGTTCTGCTGGAAAAGAATCCACTCAGGATCTGGCCAAGCTTTGTTTCAGATGATTGATGCTTCACATTAGATTGATGCAACTTCTAGATGTAATTCACAGCCTACCTGAAAGCTTAAAGCTCTTGGCTCAGAGAAGCATCACTTTCTACCATGTCACAGAGATTCGGATAGAGCCTGATTCTCATCCTGTAAAGTCTGACAAGGATGACCAACCCAAGCTAAAGACTTGAGAGATACAACATCATATGACACCTGATTATTGAGGTCACAGCTTCCACTATACCAAACAGCTTATGTGAAATCATAAATGCAGCAATTGAAGCTCAAGGAACTGCAACTGTTGCTGTGGGTTTCCTCAGATGAAAGGACTTGCAAGTGTCCTCAGGTACAGATGTGAAATGGAGCAGTTTCTCTCCGGCTAACATCATTTCATTGTAGTTGAATATTAGCCAGATGGCCCAGTTTGCTCAAGCAAATACTGTGATATTGCAATCTATGGTGAAGCCATCTTGACTAACAGCCTCTTCAGAAAAGTAGAACAGGATATCTCAATCTGCCCTCCTGACTCTCAGCAGTCTTTCACACTGTTACCACTCAGGATGGATTTCATACAAGCAAAGTAGGAAAGAACACTTATAGCATTGCCAGTAACTGGTAAGCACCAAGGTCAATAGTTTAGTATTTTTAAGTTCTGTTGATTGAGTATTTTTTTTTTGCTATGATAATTGGGTGGTGGTGGAATTGCTGGACTCTTTTACTGTGTTGTTTATGGAGAAGAGGTAGAAAGAATTTCTTAATGAATGTTATTCATCGAAGATCAGGCATATGATAACAGTTTTTCAAATTATATTAGGGCAGAATGTCTTGGAATGATGGTCTTCAGCTAGACTGTGGTGAATCCAGGTGCAGGCTATCTATTTAAAAATCTCTGGTGATCCACCTTCTCAACCTTCACATTTCCACTTCCATCTCTTACATCATTTGAGATTATGATCATATGGCCCCAAACACCTTTCCACTATCATGCTCTGCTTCTTGCTATCAAGGATATGAGACAAATACAAGAAATTGGGATTTGCACACTTTTAGTGGTAGTTATGTAGATGCCAACTTGATCTACCAAAGGGCCGTTTCTATGCTGTATGAATTGAATTGAATTTATTGTCACGTGTACCGAGGCACAATGAAAAGCTTTGTCTTGCAAGCATAATAGGCAGGTCACATAGTTAAGTAGCGTAGATAGTAAATAATAGGTAAACAGCAGCAAAAACAAAACACAGGTACAGGCGAATGGTCAGAGTTTGTGAGTCCATTCAGTATTCTAACAACAGTAGGGTAGAAAATGTTTTGAAGCTGGCTGGTGCGTATGTTCAGGCTTCTGTACCTTCTCCCCAATGGTAGAAGTTGTAGAAAAACATTGCCAGGGTGGGATGGATCTTTGAGAATGCTGGCAGCCTTTCCTTGACAGTGGGTCTGGTAGATGGATTCTATAGATGGGAGTTGGCCTTTGTGATTGTACGGGCTGAGTTCACCACTCTCTGTAAGCATCTCCATACCAGGTAGTGATACATTCAGCAGAATGCTCTCGATGGCGCACCTATAAAAATTGGCAATCAGCTGCCTGAGGAAGAAGAGACATTGTTGGGCCTTTGTAACCAGTGCATCCACATGAAGAGTCCAAGAAAGCTTGTTGTGGATGACTACTCCCAGGAGCTTGACACTCTCCACTCGTTCCACCTTTGTGCTGTAAATGTACAGGGGTCATGAATAACATCCCCCTGAAAGTCAATAATGGGTTCCTTGGTTTTGCTGGCATTGAGAGCTAGGATGTTCTCAGTGCACCATTTTTCCAGGTCTTCCACCTCCCATCTGTAGTCTGTTTCGTCGCCATCTGAGATTCGACTGACTGTGGTGGTATCATCAGCGAACTTTTAAATGGCGTTAGTCTGGTAATTGACGACACGGTCATGGGTATACAGTGAGTACAGAAGGGAGCTGAGTACGCACCCCTGGGGGGGCTCCAGTGTTGAATGTTAGTGAGGATGAAATATTGTCCCCAGTCTTCACTGATTGTGGCTTGTGGGTCAGGAAACTGAGGATCTAGTTGCAGGGAGTGGGGCTGAGTCCGAGATCACTAAATTTAGTATTCAGTCTTGAGGTAATAATAGTGTTGAAGGCTGAATGAGTAGGATTCCTACGTAGCTGTTCTTAGTGTCAGATGTTCTAGGGAGAAGTGAAGGGCAAGTGATTTGACATCTGACGAATCTATGAATAAAGCCAATTTGGATCCAATTTGCCAAATTCCCCTAGATTCCATAGGTTCTCAGCTTCTTAACCAGTCTGCCACGTAAGACCTTGTCAAAAGCCTTACTGAAATTCATGTAGACTATATCAACCATACTATCCTCAGCTTCACACCTTCTTGGAAAAAAATCAATCAAATTTATTAGACATGATCTCCCCCTTATAAAGCAATACCAACTATCCTTGAATAGACCCTACCTCTCAAATTGGACATTAATTTAGCCCTTCAGATTTTTTTCCAGTAGTCTCTCTATCTTTTAGACTAACTGATTTGGCTGATCACATTTTTGGAAGTATAATGTTACTTCCAATACTAAAATCAGCACAACGCAGCCCGCAATCTTTTATGTTTATTTCATCTGTACCACAATATCCATCAATTTCTTTCACTGCACAAAGATATCAGCTTCAGCACTTGTGTCTAGACAATGTAATGCACTCAAGCACACAATACAAACGGCAAAGCTACATAGTTTACACCTTTCCCATGTCAATACTTGTTAGTAAGGTTGAGCGGTAAATGCTTTCTAACAAGTACATCAAGATTGTGTTTATAGTTTTATATTTGATCTAATGATATATTTACTACAAAACTTAGTAAACATGTTATCAAACGTGCAAGTTTTCCATCAGACGTGTTAATTCTTAGCACTATACATGAACAAATAAAGCCACGTATTAATAATATGCTAAAATTTGGTATACACTACTATAAATCAAGAAAAGATACTCTATGGCGGTATGGTATAATAGAACTTAAATGTGCAAAATCACTAAACACAGAAAATCTTTTTTCTATTTTCTTTCTCATCTCTATCAAAGGTACTGACTCCTGCTGATGCTTGGTTCTTTGGGCATTAGCAGCTCTACTGTATCTTACCCACGTGACTGATATTTTGACTGGACAGAAAGCTGACTGGATAATAATGGATAGGACTCACAGAACCAAGTATCCATCCATAATTTTCAGCAGAAGGCACTAACAGGAATCAGTAGCAGGAATGCTTGATGATTCTTTGTTCCTTCCTAAACCAGAGCACTAAGGCCAATTTCAGCACCATAATGCTATTCTGCAAGGCTATGGAGAAATTCTGGTTTGGAGATATATTTAAAAAGAAATAGGGTTCACTCACACAAATCATGGCCTTCAGTTCAGAACAGTTATAGCAACATGACAACTATTGCTCATAGTTTCAGGCGCTGTTTCTTCAAATGAAGCCTGTGAGGCACAACAAAATGAAAGTTGAACAAAAGCAAGAAGTATTTGTTGAAGAAACTCACATAGAAATGACTAACTACTTTTTAAATAAATATTTTTATTGAAAAAAGATTTTTGAGATTTTTTACAAAATTACAAAATTAGTACAAAATAGTGTATTCCACTTTACAATATAATAACAACACCAATATAAAATTTAAAAACTAACTACTAATCTATTCTATAGACTACCAAAACACCAAAAAAAAGAAAATAAATAAGTAAATAAATAACTAGATACACATTCAAAATAAATTTATATCAAGTCATAACAAAATCCATATTTATATAGGATTCTTTCTCCTGGGAGCCCCCAAACCAGCCAACACCATCTCCACGGCTAAGCAAAGGCCATAAACAATATGGCCGATATATCTGCGTCAATGTAGTTCAAAAAGGGCTGCCATGTTCTATAAAATAATTCCGTTTTTTGGTGCACCACATTCATAAGGAAGTCAAGGGGAATATAGTCCATAACTATCCTATGCCAATTCGAAAGTCCTGGGGGACTTTCGGATCCCCAATTTACTAAGATGCTTGTCTAACTACTTTTTAGTAACCAAATGAAATGTTGAATTGATGAAACTGAACAATTCTTGAAGTATTAAGACTAATGTTAGTGTTACATCATACAATTGATAAAGCACAGAAGGAAGACATTCAGCCCATTAAGACCTTGCTGGCTCTCTGGAGGTATATGTATGGTTAATAAGGTCTGTGTTTGCCCAGCAGGGGCACTGAAGAAGGGCCACTGGATCTGATATGTTAATTCTGCTTTTTGTCCACAGTGGCTACCAGACCCGCTGAGGTTTTCCAGCAATTTCTGTTTTTGTTTCTGATTTTCAGCATCTACAGTTCTTTCAGTGTTTTGTTTAATAGTCCTTCACTGTTAAGTAACCTGTTAATATTCAACATCTAGGCTCACACATACCTCAGATACTGAAAAGATGCTGGGATCAATGAAAATAAGGTGAGAAAAGTGCTGGAGTGGTGGATTGGGTGCAATAACAGTATGTTTTGCAGCTTGATTTAAATCCATCTCGTGAAATGAAAGTTTTGTTTTATCTTGATGATTGAGGTTTACATTAATTAAAAATCTCAATTTAGTGCCCAGGAGGCACAAATCTACAGTTCAAAATCACCCATAATTCATGCCAGTCATCACTAATAGGTATTTGTGAGAGACCAGAAGGAAGAAAAATGTGGAACATGTCACACAGATTGGTGCTGGAGGTATGCTTTGCTGAAGTTGTGCGTAAAAGCATGTCATTAGATAGCTTAGTCTGTTTTCCTCCCCTACAAAGTCTTTCAAATTTCTTCCACTTACATCATGCTGGAACGCCTAGAGTTGGATATATGTTCCTCAACAACATCCAGCTGTATCCAAAACAATGCTTGAATGCCCAGCTACATTCATGTTATGTTTTTTTTATCAACTGTTTTTCAAAGGTAATCATTTGTTACTCCAGGCATACAATTTCCACTGGTGCCTTTATCATATGATGAATTCGATATGATCACACTGATCATGCTGTATGTGCCACCGTCCACAGTTGTGTTTGAATGAAGTATGGACCGAAAGTGCAGCATTTGGCTTGCTTGCTGACTTCCTGCCTACCATCTCCCATTTCACAGGTGTCAGTGAAACATAAAGTGGACAACTCATTTTTGGGCTCATTGATGCCTTTAAGTGCTGAAATGTCTTATTCTGACCCTGCTGATGGTCCCCATCAAGTGGGTAGCCCAGCAGGTTTGGTGTGTAAACTGGTAGCACATAAAGGATGGGGCCTCCTTTGGGTGAGATTCCCCTGTGTCCATAGTAAACATTCCCCACAAGGTCATATTTCCTTTTAACACTCCATGACCACCTACAAGCCCACCATCCCACCACCTCTCAAATCCAGCTCCCTATTTTCCTCATTCTCCCCTTTGTTGTGGGTGGCCAGCCAGGTTCCCCTAATACTTCAAGCTTACCTCCAGTCCAGCATCCATGACTTGTGCTACATACAATCATAAAACTAAGGAGGATTAGGCCATCGTACCACACAAATCTGCTCTGCAAACTATCTTTCAAAGATAGTGCGAATGCAAGAGATTGAGTCTTTCAGTAAATATCCACTGAGAGGTATGTTGTTCTGCAAACGGCACATGATAAAGCAGAGCTAAAATCAGACACGAGTAATGCCATGGGTTAAGGTAAGTAGTTAATGAGGCAAATCTGGTAAAATACAATGAGAAATCTAACTAGGCGTTGTGGTGACAATCCCTCCAAAAACTTCAATGCAACTCGTACTTAGCCAAAAAAAGTAAGATTCAGCCCAAAGTTTCTGTTCTTGTTTATTATTAATGATCCTCTCTAGGAAATATACATATGCTGATGTCCCATTAAAACAGGATTGAACTCTACTGCAATGTCCAACACAATTAAATAACCTCAGACTACTAGCGGAATAAACTTATAAAAGTAAAAATGACATGACAGATTTTGATTTCCCGGGGAGACAGATATCTGTGAGACCCATGCAATGTTTTTCAATGATATCACAGTTTTCTGTACCTCATTTTCAAAGGTTATAAATGGACAATTTGGGTGAAATTGTAGTTTGGCCACTACATAAGGAACTACATATCACATGAATCGGCATCTCCAGAAAAGCACAAAAAAGGAGATAATTAAGTCATGACAGAAACTGCAAAAATAGCCTGCCATGAATGCTGTTGTTATTATGTCACCATTGAACGTTCTGTTCAAAATTGCAGAAGTACTAAAACTCGCAAATGACTCAAGTTACTGCATTGTCATCATTACAGAATGGTCATCCCTTCTCTTTATCAGGCACATATAAATAGAACAGTATTTCTCTTAGGTTTAATTCAAGTTCAGTGTGTAGAGAATATCTAAGGCACTATGTCATGTTTACTATTAATATTATATCCACTGGATAAATTGCATGAGTTATTTTAAAAATAGGTATTTGCACGGTCCCTAATCCACATAATAGAAATGTTTTTCTTAAATGGGAAACCATATTCAATTGAATTGCCATATAATCCTAAAATTAGAAAGATCTAGATACCTAGACATGTTTTGCATTGCTCATTCATGTCCTAAAATTGCTTATTACATTTAACTGGTGGACAATACTTATTTTAACTTTACCTCAGATCATGACAGCAAGACTTCATAGTGTGAGACAGAAAATTTTAACAGCTAGGGCCTCAACCTCAAAGGCTCCATCAGCCTTTCCCCAAGTCCAGTAAGAAGCAGTAGCTGGATGGTGGAGGGAAAAGGATGTATTTAATGTTCCTGGGAAAATAAAGAAAGCAGCGCACAGATATAAGTAACTGAAAAGATAGAGGTCCAGAAATGAGATGTGAAACCTGGGCGGGGAAAGTTCACAATACAAGTATAGAAGTTCATGTTACAACGTAGGAGGGAATATTGATGAATCTCCAGGAACTAAATGGTGCAATGGACTCAATGGGGTAGAGGTGGGACAGGTAGCTCTTTCCACTTCAGAGAATTGGGAATCTGTCCAAAGTTAATGAAATAAAATCATGCAAGTATCTATAGCAAATGGATACAGAGGTTTGAGAAAGCATAAGCAATTATGGTGAGGAATAATTGCTGGCCCAACCAGCAAAGCCCACATCCACTGAATGAATTTTTAAAAATGTGGTCTCAACACACACAGAGTCATAGAGATAAACGGCACAGAAACAAACCCATTTGGTCCAACTGCCAACCAGATATCCTAAATTAATCTTCTCCCATTTGCCAGCATTTGGCCCACATCCCTCTAAACCCATACATCCATCCAGATGCCTTTTAAATTTTGTAACTGTGCCAGCCTCCACCACTTCCTCTGGCAGCTCATTTTATACACGCACCACCCTCTGCGTGAAAAAGTTGCCCCTCAAATCCCTTTTAAATCTTTCCCCTCTCAGCCTAAATCTCTAGTTTTGGACTGCCCTATCCCTGGGGAAAAAAAATCTCTTGGCTATTTAGCCTATCCAAGCCCTTCATGATTCTATAAATCTCTGTAAGGTCACCCCTCAGCTTCTGACACTCCATGGAAGAAAGCCTATTCAGCCTCTCTCTATAGCTCAAACACTCCAACCCTCGTAACATCCTTGTAAATCTTTTCTTTTCTGAACTCTTTCAAGTTTCACAACATCTTCCATCACAGAAAGACCACAATTGCACACAGTCTTCTAATAGTGGCCTAACCAATGTCCTGTAAAGCTGCAACATGATCTCCCAACCACTACACTGAATGCACTGACCAGTAAATATCAAATGCCTTCATCACTATTGTATCTACATGCGACTTCACTTTCAAGGAACTATGAACCTGCACTCCAAGGTCTCTTTGTTCAGCAACACTCTGCAGGACCTTATCATTAAGTGTGTAAGTCCTGCCCTGATTTGCCTTTCCAAAATGCAGCACCTTCTCATTTATCTAAATTAAACTCCATCTGCCACTCCTCGGACTATTTGCCCATTTGATCAAGATCTTGTTGTACTCTGAGGTAACCTTCTTCACTGTCCACTACACATCCAATTTTAGTATCATCTGCAAACTTACTAACCATATCTCATATGTTCACATCCAGATCATTTATATAAATGATGTAAAGCAGTGGATCCAGCACTGTTCCTTGTGGCACACCGCTGGTTACAGGCCTCCAATATGAAAAGCAACCCTCCACCACATCCTTCTATCTTCTACTTTTGAGCCACTTCTGTATCCAAATAGCTAGTTCTCCCTTTATTTCATGTGACCTAACCTTGCTAACTAGTCTACCATGATTCTCCACTTGGAGTCATAGTCTTGTCTAGCATGAGGAACCTTGTCGAACACCATACAGAAGTCCACATAGATCACATCCACTGCTCTGCCCTTATCAATCTCTTCATTACTTCTCCAAAAAACTCAATCAAGTTAGTGAGACATGATTTCCCACGCACAAAGCCATGTTGACTAATCACTCATTGCCTTCCCAAATACATATAAACCCTGTCCCTCAGGATCCCCTCCAACATGCCCATTACCGATGTCAGGTTCAATGGTCTATTATTCCCTGGCTTTTCCTTACTACCGAATTTTGAGAAGATTTGCTCAGATTGAGGTTACAGATGTAGGTTTGCTCACTGAGCTAGAATATTCATTTTCAGACCTTTCGTCACCATACTAAGTAACATCTTCAGTGAGACTCGGAATGAAGCACTGGTGGTGTAGCAAGCTTTCAATGATATGTTTGAGTTTCCTTGGGTTGGTGATGTCATTTTCTGCGGTGATATCATTTCCTATGGTGATGTCATTTCCTGCTCTTTTTTTCAGGGGGTGGTAAATGGGATCCTTACTACCTTTCTTAAATAGTGGCACCACGGTAGCCAACTTGCAGTCTTCTGCCACTTCACCTGTAGCTATCATTGATACAAATATCTCAGCAAGGGGCCGTACAATCACTTCCCTAGCTCTCCACAGAGTTCTTCGGTACACCTGATCGGGTCCCAGGGTTTTATCCACACTGATGTGTTTTAAGATGTTCAGTACCACCTCCTCTGGAGCATGCACATTTTTCAAGATGTTGCTATTTATTCCCCCAAGTTCTTTAGTTTCCATATCCTTCTCCACAGTAAACACTGATGCAAAGTACTCATTTAATATCTCCCCCATCTCCTGCGGTTCTACACCTGGGTGGCCTTGCTGATCTTTAAGGGGCCTTATTCTCTCCTCAGTTACTCTTTTGTCCTTATTCTTAAAAGGTGAAGAACTCTGAAGAAGTCACACCAGATTTGAAATGCTAACTCTTTTTCTCTCCCCAGAGATGTTGCCAGTCTTGCTGAATTTCTTCAGTGTTCTCTGTGGTCGTTTGGTAGTTCTGCAGCTGATCTATTCTATTTTATTTCCCACTAGAATTATCTTCTTCAAAGTCAAAAATTATTTCTTTTCCTCAAATATTCATTGCAGCTTTTAAGATGCATTTTCATCACATGTAGGTGATACTGCTCCCCAAACGTATAATTATAGATAATAGTCGATGCATTGCTGAGCTAAAGAGGTCACATGGCAGAAGGTTTGATTCCTGGCGTGATGACTTAGCAGGGGTCTGCTCTGGTAATGGGTGGCAAACATTGATTGGCCTCAGTAGCTCTGCGATCAGGAAGAGTGAAATCAGAAATAAAGCATCCAACAGTTAGTTATTGACTCTGTTAATGATCAATATTCGTTTGGTGGTTGAGGACAGGACCCATGGTGCTCCCGAAAAGCTTGTTAATACCAATGATTAGATTCATGCATGCAAAATGATGAGTTGCATAAGCTATCAAAGGAGTGCTACAAGTTGTGAAAGCATTCGTCAGCAATATGTCTATAAGACAGAATTATTGGGAAAAATAAACAATCAAATTGGTCAACTGAGGTACTGAAAACGTGCAGACACTTTATTATATTTAGAATAAATCTATCCACGAAATGCCATAGTATGGAAATTCATTACCAGATTAATGTCCTCAGAACAAGTAAAACTTTATTTGAACATATGCCACTGCAACTTCCAATTCTTTCAATTAGAAAAGAAATACTATATGAGCAATTTAATAAAACTTGAACAGGACAATTCCTTACAATGCCTGTCTGCTATTTGAATGATTTGAATCTAAAGTTTTCAGTGATATTTACTTTTCATCATTTATTAACAGGTTTCACACAGCAATGCTTTTGTAAGTTAAAACAAACCACTCTTCAATTTTTATCTGCCAAATTCATAAACAAATTTCAGACTACAGATATAATAGGACACGTCCCGTAGCTTTATCCATTATTGCATATGTGAAGAGAACAGTTTTTATCTCAATTTATTCTTAAATTTTTAAAATAGTTTTTTTACACTGCCTTTTTCTTCAAGAAGGTAGTGATTTATTTCAGGGTTCCACTCACAGGTTTATGATAGGATAAATAGGCAAAGTCATTTCCCTGGGGTCGGGGAGTCCAGAACTAGAGGGCATAAGTTTAGGGTGAGAGGGGAAAGATATAAAAGACACCTAAGGGGCAACTGTTTCACGCAGAGGGTGGTACATGTATGGAATGAGCTGCCAGAGGAAGTGGTGGAAGCTGATACAATTGCAACATTTAAGAAGCATTTGGATGGGTAAATGAATAGGAAGGGGTTGGACGGATATGGGTCATGTGCTGACAGGTGGGACTAGATTGGGTTGGGATATCTGGTCGGCATGGACGGGTTGGACCGAAGGGTCTGTTTCTGTGCTGTGCATCTCTATGACTCTATGACTCATTGCAATAAGCAGTTATTCTGCATGAATGAGCTTGCACAGTGAGCATCCAGATAAAGATAGGACCATACTTATCTGTGAAAAGCCTACCATTGATTAGGTTGTTATATGTATTACACGTATATCGTCCTGGAGGATAATCAGTGAGCAGGGAACCATGCCTCATGTTGGATTTTGTCATCATCCATCTTGTGTGTATGCACCCTGTCAGTAGTCATTGAATAGCAATTAGGCAAAAGTGAGGACTGCAGATGCTGGAAATCAGAGTCTAAATTAGAGTGGTGCTGGAAAAGCACAGCAGGTCAGGCAGCATCCGAGGATCAGGAAAATTGATGTTTCGGGCAAAAGCCCTTCATCAGGACTCACAGAAACATCGATTTTCAAGCTCCTCGGATGCTGCTTGTCCTGCTGTGCTTTACCAGCACAACTCTAATCTAGACATTGAATAGTAATTACCAAGCACTTACGAATAAATGTTCTTTGTGAAAGAAACAAGTTCTATTTTACACATGGCTCACTGTTAAATCTACTGCTATTAGTAACCCTAAGGATCATGAGCCCAAGTGCATCATCCACTGGAACTCCAGTTCTGTATGCCAAACACCAAGAATACTGGAGAAATTCAGCAGGTTTCACAGCATCTGCTGAGAGAAATAGAGTTAACATTTCAAGTCCAGTGTGACTCTTCCTCAGAACTGAAGTTCTGCTCCAGTGTAGACAACATCATGATTAATCTCCCAGTGCAATCACATCTTTCCTATCATGTGGCAACTAGAACTGCCCACAGTAATATAGCTTTGGCCTAACCAAATTTTATATAGCTCCAACATAACCTCCTGTTTTATAATCTATGTCATGACTGATAAAGCCAAATGTCCTGTATGTCTTCTTAATTACCATATTAGCCTGTCCTGCCACTTCCAGGGATCTGTGGACTCTCACTTCGTGCTCTGTCTGTTCCTCTGAGCTTCTTAGTGTCTTGCCATTCATTCAGCACTCCTTTATATTGTTGCTTCTCCAAAAGTGCATCACTTCACACTTTCCAGGGTTGAATTTCACCTGCCACTGATCTGTCCATCTGGCTGATTTGTCATCCACAAACTTACTTATTATCTCATTCTGACCCCACATTCTCATCTATATTGTTTCCATATATATCACACACGATAAGGGACTCAATACTTATCCCTGTGGTTTGCCATAGAACACCAACCACCAATCACACAAACAGACTATTTACTAGCACTTCTCTACCATTAGGATGACTTTAGATTCATCTTGCTAAGTTATCCTGGACCCCATGTGCTTTCACCTTCTTTACCAATGGCCATGTGGGGCCTTTCAAAGGCTTTGTTGAAATCTATATAAACCACCTCAAATACACTACCCTCATCTACACATCTGATCACTTCCTCGAAAAATTCAATCACGTTTGTTAGGTATGACCTCCCTCTGACAATCCCTGATCAAACTTGGCCTCTACAAGTGGAAATTAATTCTCTCCTTCAGACTTTGTTGGCACATTCAGAATGAATGCATTCTTTTTTCCAGGTAAATGACATTGCAGCAGATAAAGCAACGAGTAATTCTCCTGACAGCTTGTAGATCCACAGCTTTTCCAATTATTAGGAGCCGAACCTTTCCTGAGGCACCAGATACTAAAACCTTCCAAGTGTTAACAGATTTATTTAAGGAATATTATGACCTAAATTCACCTCTAATTCTGAGATGCTAATGATTTTACTCAGAAATTTGAGAACACGGGGTCGTCAACAGGAAATCTTTTGCAATACATAGACCCCCCAGACGTTTGGTCAGGGATGATGGGCCATCGTTTACTAGCAGGGAATTTGAGTATTTCCTAAAGTTGAATGGTATTCAACATTAAGGGCAGTTACATAACATTCATCATCCAACTGTGTGGTAGAAAAGGCAATACAAACTTTGAAGGCAGATTTAAAGAAACAGCCTACAGCTTCACTACTGGCCCCATTTCAATTTGATTATAGAAGCACCCCTCAAGCAACTATAGGGATAGATCCAGAGTTGCTAACAGGAAGAAGACTCCACTCCTGGTTAAATTTGATTTTCCTGGGCCTGTGGGGGAGGTTAAAATGGCATCAGGAATGCCAATGCCAGACACAAGACTCCACTAAGTGAGAGAGTCAGTTTACTTCTGGGGAAGAATTTTGGTGCAGAAAACACGTGAATGGGCCTGCATGGGTAAGAGACATGGTCAATGCGAGGTTAGGTAAAGTGAAGTATGAAATTCAGGCAGGTGCGACCATCCTGAACAAGCATGTGGTCCATATAAAAGCTCCAAATTCAGAAACAGTGCGGGAGCAAAATGTGATCAAACTACTGTGCATTGCTTCCCACCTATATTGGAGACGGAGTTGAAGGAGGCTGACCCAGTGCTAAAACATTCCAGGATGAGCTACAAGAAAAGAACAGGCCTATGTCCTTGGAGGGGAGAGATGTAGTGATTGTAACAAAGTCAGCGAGGTGGACCTCATAGAATATGAGTTCCCTGATTGAACCAGATTAACAGACCTATCAGGGATGCCTGGCTGACTGCTAATAGGGCTCCTCAAAGATCAGCAAGGCACCCTACGTGTGAAATCACAGGAGATGGGGGAGGTACTAAACGAGTACTTTTCATCAGTGTTTACTGTGGAGAAGGACATGGAAAATATAGAATGTGGGGAAATAGATGGGGACATCTTGAAAAATGTCCATATTACAGAGGAGGTGGTGCAGGATATCCTAAAATGCATAAATCCCCAGGACCTGATCAGGTGTAATCAAGAACTCTGCGGTAAGCTAGGCAAGTGATTGCTGGGCCCCTTCCTCAGATATTTGGATCATTGATAGTCACAGGTGAGGTGCTGGAAGACTGAAGGTTGGCTAATGTGGGTGCCACTATTTAAGAAAGTTGGTAAGGAAAATCCAGGGATCTATAGACCAGTGAGAATCCTGAGGGACAGGATTTCCATGTTTTTGGAAAGGCAAGGACTGATTATGGATAGTCAACATGGCTTTGTGTGTGGGAAATCGTGTCTCACTAACTTGATTGAGTTTTTGAAGAAGTAATGAAGAGGATTGATGAGGACAGAGTGGTGAATGTGATCTATATGGACTTCACTATGGCATTCTACATGGTTCCTCATGAGAGACTGGTTAGCAAGGTTAGATCTCATGGAGTAAAGGGACAACTAGCCATTTGGCTTGAAGATATAAGACAGAGGGTGATGGGGGATGGTTGCCTTTCAGACTGGAGGCCTGTGATCCACGGTGTGCCACAAGGATCACTGCTAGGTCTACTGCTTTTCATCATTTATATAAATGATTTGGGTGTGAACATAGGAGGTTAAGTTAGTTAAGTTTGCAGATGGCATCAATGTTGGAGGTGTAGTGGACAGTGAAGAAGGTTACCTCAGAGTACAATGGGATCTTGATCAAATGGACTAATGGGCTGAGGTGTGGCAGATGGAGTTTAATTTCGAAACATGTGAAGTGCTACATTTTGGAAAGGACCTATACACTCAATGGTAAGGTCCGGGTGAATGTTGCTGAACAAAGAGATCTTCGGGTGCTGGTTCATAGGTCCTTGAAGGTTAAGTCACAGGTAGATAGGTTAGTGAAGAAGGCATTTAGTATGCTAACCTTTATTGATGAGAGGACTGAATGTAGGAATTTGGGAAGTCATGTTGCAGCTATACAGGACATTGCTTAGGCCACTTTTGGAATATTGTGTGCAATTTTGGTCTCCCTCCTATTGGAAGAATGTTGTGAAACTTGAGAAGTGTTCAAAAAGATTTACAAGGATTTTGTCAGGGTTGAAGGATTTGAGCTGAATAGCCTGAATAGACTGGGGCTATTTTCCCTGTAACGAGGAGGCTGAGGGGTGACCTTATAGAGGTTTATAAAATTATGAGGGACATGGATAGGCTAAATAGACAAGGTCTTTTCCCTGGGGTCAGGGAGTCCAAAACTAGAGGCTGTAGGTTTAGGGTGAGAGGGGAAAAATGTAAAAGGGACCTAAGGGGCAACTTTTTCACGCAGAGGGCGGTGTGTGTATGGAATGAGCTGCCAGAGGAAGTGGTGGAGGATGCTGTACATCTCTGTGATTCTATAGAACAGGCGTGCCTGACATCCTGGTCACTTTGAGACCTGCCTCTGAGGGAGTTGGATCAGTGTCAAGGACTCCACGTGTAAATAAGGGTGACTTGGTGATGGGATATTGGCCTCTGTGGAGTTATTCAGGAACAACTCAAAACATGCAAGGCAAATAAGCATATCAAAGAAATTTGATTTTGAATGTAGATCAAAGATGGTGTGTTACAAGAGCTCATTGCTGGAACATGAACGTTTTAAAAAATTTAGAACTGATAAAGTTTAGAGGAGGGTCCCTCTTGTGGCACAATGGCAGTATCCTTACCCTGGAGGAGAAAGTGAGGTCTGCAGATGCTGGAGATCAAAGTTGAAACTTTATTGCTGGAACAGCACAGCAGGTCAGGCAGCATCCAGGGAACAGGAGATTCGACGTTTCGGGCACAGGCCCTTCTTCAGGAATGAGCAGAGAGTGTTCAGCAGGAGAAGATAAAAGGTAGGGAGGAGGGACTTGGAGGAGGGGAGTTGGAAATGTGATAGGTGGAAAGAGGTCAAGGTGAGGGTGATAGGTCGGAGTAGGATGGAGGCGGAGAGGTCAAGAAGAAGACTGCAGGTCAGGAAGGCGGTGCCGGGCTGGAAGGATCCGGCTGAGACAAGGTAGGGGGAGGGGGGATGAAGAAACTGGTGAAGTCCAAGTTCATCCCCTGCGGTTGGAGGGTTCCCAGTCGGAAGATAAGACGCTCCTCCTCCGACCGTCGGGTTGTTGTGGTTTGGCGGTGGATGAGTCCAATGACCTGCATATCCTCGGTGGAGTGGGAGGGGGAGTTGAAATGCTGTGCCACAGGTTGGTTGGGTTGGTTCGTCCGGGTGGCCCAGAGGTGCTCTCTGAATCGCTCCGCAAGTAGGCGGCCTGTCTCCCCAATATAGAGGAGGCCACACCGGCTGCAGTAGATGATGTGGGTGGAGGTGCAGGTGAATCTGTGGCGGATATGGAAGTTTCCCTTGGGGCCTTGGAGAGAAGTGAGGGGGGAGGTGTGGGCGCAAGTGTTGCACCTCCTGCGGTTGCAGGAGGTGCAACACTTGCGCCCACACCTCCCCCCTCACTTCTCTCCAAGGCCCCAAGGGAAACTTCCATATCCGCCACAGATTCACCTGCACCTCCACCCACATCATCTACTGCATCCGCTGCAGCCGGTGTGGCCTCCTCTATATTGGGGAGACAGGCCGCCTACTTGCGGAGCGATTCAGAGAGCACCTCTGGGCCACCCGGACGAACCAACCCAACCAACCTGTGGCACAGCATTTCAACTCCCCCTCCCACTCCACCGAGGATATGCAGGTCATTGGACTCATCCACTGCCAAACCACAACAACCCGACGGTCGGAGGAGGAGCGTCTTATCTTCCGACTGGGAACCCTCCAACCGCAGGGGATGAACTTGGACTTCACCAGTTTCTTCATCCCCCCTCCCCCCACCTTGTCTCAGCCGGATCCTTCCAGCCCGGCACCGCCTTCCTGACCTGCAGTCTTCTTCTTGACCTCTCCGCCTCCATCCTACTCCGACCTATCACCCTCACCTTGACCTCTTTCCACCTATCACATTTCCAACTCCCCTCCTCCAAGTCCCTCCTCCCTACCTTTTATCTTCTCCTGCTGAACACTCTCTGCTCATTCCTGAAGAAGGGCCTGTGCCCGAAACGTCGAATCTCCTGTTCCCTGGATGTTGCCTGACCTGCTGTGCTGTTCCAGCAATAAAGTTTCAACAGTATCCTTACCCTCAACTGGGAGGTCTGGGTTTAAATACCACCTGCTCCAGAGGTGTGTAATGACATCTTTAAACAGGTATATTTGAAAAAATAGTTATGGCACAGTGATAGGCACCATCTTGTGGTGCAGTGGCAGTGTCCCTATGCCTGGACCAAGAGACCCTATTTTCAAGCTCTACCTGCTCTAGAGACGTGTAATTACATCTTGAACAGGTTGATTGTGGTGCAGTGGTAGCATCCCTACCACTTGACACAGAGACCTCAGTTCAAGTCCCACCTGCTCCTGAAATGCATAATAACATCTCTGATCAATTTGATTAAAAAAGGGCTAATAAATGAAATTAAATAGAGGAGTCTGCCACTCTTCTGCAGTTACATTTGTGCCTCGCTGTCCTTGGAGGTGGACACCACCAATATTGTTGAGAGAGAGAAGCACTGCAAAGAGTAGAGTGCTTCTCCATCCTATTCCAAATCTGTTTTGATTTAGCCCCCTCTCTCTATATCTTTCCCTCATCTTTGATGGTCTCATTGCCATTAATAGGCTTTGCATGTAATTTAATCAATTGGAGAACATGGATAATTTACTGGTGGCTGTTAGTAGATGAAAAATACTATGGGTGATTTGTTGCTGGGGGTAAAATAATGCTCAGTTGTGAGTAAAAGCACTTCTGGATATAAAAACATAACTATCTAGAGGGGGTCTGCACTGTCCTTGTTGGACATTGCACATAATTTGATTAATTGGAAAATATGGGTGATTTAGTGGGGGTGGACAATACAGGAAAAGTACCACAGATGATTTGGTGATGGGAAAAAAAGCATTTGATTGTGTGTGACAAAACAATGCATATAAAAGAACCAAAAAGTCTGGATGACTGAGGGATCTTGTGTCACAGTGGTAATGCCCCTATCTCTGAGCCAAAAAGCTCCCCAAAACGAAAATAGATTGGACTGAGGCTCCTGAACGGAGTTGAACTTGTAGAGTTGAGAACTTTTCTGATGCCTACTGTCTGTTTCCTTGACAAATAGTAGCTTGGGTCTAGTTTGGAATTTTTTGGAAAGACCCAAGCATTTGTTTAACACCACCAGCATAATGTCAACACAATATTTGGGGAATATAAATATAGAAAATACAGTATTTAAATAGTGAAAGTTTTTTCTCACTGCTTTGTAATATTTTGTCACTGTTTCATGCTTCTGGTAAATACTTATGTCTACTGTAATCTGGTTCAGGCACATGCAGTTGGCAGGTTCACATCATTCTGTAATCAAGAAAATTCTGAAAAGCAGAACACTGGAGAGGCTGCACCGTAATAAGAACATAAAGTAGTTTATTCTGCTTCTGAAGTCTGTTTCACCATTCAGTAACATTATGGCTAATCTGATTATGGCCTCAAATCCATTCTTCTGTCTGATCTTATTACCACTGACTTACTCGTAGATGAAACATTTGTGTAACACAGCCGTGCATATATTCAGCGATCCAGTCTCAAATGGTCCCTAGAGTAAAGCATTCTACAGGTTAATGATCTCACAGAAGAAATTCCTCTTGACCTCTGGCATAAATGGGCAACCCGTTATTCTGAAATGGCACACCATAGTCTTAAATGCCTGCTACATGGAGAAATATCTACTCAGCAACTATCTTCTCAAGCCCCCTTCAAGATCATTTTCTTTCAAAGGAATGGAAATATTAGATGTTAACACAGAATGAAAGGAGGTTTTAGCAAGTTTAGTAGCCTTAGAACTGAATAAACCTGCTGGCCTGGCTGAAATATATCCTGGGCTGTTGAGGAATGCAAGGGAGGAGATATCTGGCAGTACTTTCCAATTCTCTCAGGACATAGGTGAGGTATCAAAGGACTGAAGGACTTCTAACATTTTGACACTATTAAAACAGGAAAGGATAGACCAAGAAATTACAGGCCAGTCCATCTAAAGTCACTGGTGGGGATGTTAATAGAAAGAATTCAGAGGGATTGAATATATCTGCACTTGGAGAGACATAAATTAATCGGTAATAGTTAGTACGGATTCGTTCAGGAGTCATGTTTGACAAATTTGGTTGGCTTTTTTGAGGAATTTTGATGATGTTAATGCATTTGATGTGATCCACAAATATTTTAGCAAGGCTTTTGGTTCTTTATGGAAAACTGGTCAAAAAAGTAAGAGCCCACGGGATCCAAAATCAACTGAGAGGCAGGAAGCAGAGTGTGATGGTAGACTGCTGTTGCTGTGACTGCAGGTCTGCTTGCAGTGGGGTTTGGTGTTGGGAGCCATCTCTGTTTACAGAATACATCAATAACTTTGACTTAATTATACAGGGTATTGTCAAGAAATTTGTGGATGACACAAAAATAGTAGGGCAGTAAAAATGAGGATAGCTATAAATTGCATGAGATTATCAATGAAATGGTCAGGTGGGCAGATCAATGGCAAATGGAATTCAACCATCGAGTGTGAGGTAATGCACTTAAAGGCAGTTTTTCTTTTAAATTATTCATTGTGGGATGCAGGCATCATTGGCTGCCAATCATTTATTGCCTATCCCTATTTGAGCTTGAGAAGGTACTGTTAATTTGCCTTCTTGAACTGCAGCAGTCCTTAGAGTGTAGGTGCACCACTGTGTTGTTAGGAAGGGGATTATAGGATTTTGACTCAGTGACAGTGAAAGAACAACAATATAGTTCATGGTCATATGCATCAGCAACCTCATCCTTCTAAACTTTTCCAGGCTAATGACATTGAGGCAGATGAAAAACAACAAGTAATCCTTCTGACGTGCAAACCTACAGTATTTTCTGTTATAAGGGGCTTAACTTTCCCAGAGGTACAAGACACTAAAACCTTCCAAGACAGAACAGTGTCTAATCCTTAGATGCTATCGGTTTTATATGGTTGTTAGAGAACCAGGGAATCCGTGTCGGGATTTTTGATGAGGTTAAGACGACTGATAGAGGTGTGTGATTTTGGACTAACCATGAATAAGATGAGACCATTTGGTACATGGGATTAATAATGTAACTATGGAGAAGCATCTACTATTGTACTGAAATCCAAATGGACTTCAAATAGGCACTGCAAACGGCTTTGTCATTGGAAAATGCAGCAAGTAGAGCACGGGAACTACAGGGCATCCCAATGGAAGTTGATACCCTCTCCTGCCCAACTCAACTTGGGGAATAGCACTTGAGAGTAGGTACTCGCAGAGCCTCATGGAGAGCACACCCTGAGCAGAAAATCCTCTAATAGGCCAGAGCAGAACTCCATAACAAAGCTGAGTCTCGGCCAAGTGACTGAAAACTTCTTCAGGATCTGGGCCAGCATGCCATTGTAATTGCTGCCAGTATATAGATTCAAGATAGCAAAGGAATCCTACAAGGCCTCACTTGAATAAGAAAACGCACAGGCCAGTACCCAGGAGAATGCTCACCCTGGAAAATCCTCTGACATGTGAATTGAAATAATTAAATTGCTTAGCAACCCCCCATCCAAATCGGAGCCGATTAAAATGAATGTTTGAGGAAATAGTGACCCATTTCCAATGGAGGACAATACAAGGGCAGCTGTATCTGTGGTTGTAAAATCTGCATTTAACAAGATCCACTTGTGTCTCTTATGTTCGCAGAAGACCTCAGCCAGGCTGGGAACATATACTGAGGAACCATTGCAACTTAAGGATACAACTTCATTTCTGGTTTCCTATGAGAAATAGTTGGTGCAGGTTACTACTGATGGTAGTAAGGGGCTGGGGCCTAAGCCTATTACAGCAGAATCGGTTGAAAAAGATTCATTTAGATTGACTCAACATGTTTTGAGTAGAAAGTGGCTGCCTCAGTGAAGTCCTAATGAAATACACAGGACCTTTTCAGGAATGGCTTGTCAATATCAGAGAGGCCAAAGTCACTATTCATGCTGACAAGGAAGCAATTCCATAATTTTGCAAGGCCCACCTGGTGCCACCTGCCTTCCAGGCAAAAGTAAAGGTGGAAATCAGAAGGCTGGAGAGTGTAAGAATCATCAAACCAGTGCATTTTGCGGAATGGTCAGCACCAGTTGTACCAATTATGGAGCCTGATAGTTTAGTTCAGCTTTGTGGGTATTTTAAGATAATGGTAAACCGCTTCTCATAGCTGAATAAATACCCAATCCCCCACATAGAGGACTTATAGACAAAGTTGGCAGGGGAGCTTTTCTTTACAAAGCTGGAAATGAACTATCCCTACCTTCAATTGTGACTGGATGAGGTGTCTCAGAAGTATGCCAAAATTAACACCCACAAGAGTCTATACCAATATAGAAGACTGCCATTTGGGGTATCATCAGCCTTTACCCTGTTCCTACAGACCATGGAGAATATTTTACCTGGTCGCCTTTTACCTGGGTGACATGGTAATAACAGCGGAGAATAATACAGAGCACTTAGAGAAGTTGAATATTGTCCTTAAATGTTTCTCCCAGGTGGGCATACACCTTAGAAGAGAAAAATTGTGTGTTCCAGGCACCCCAAGTAACCTACTTGAGTTACAGAGTGGAAGGTAAAGTGATGGCAATCAAAGGAGCCCTAGCTCCCAAGTCTGTACCAGAACTTAGGTCTTTCCTTGGGTTGGTAACTTATTATGGAAAATTCATATGTAATGTGGCCTCCACCTTGGCACCTTTAACCTGCTATTGGAAAAGGGTCAGCCTTGGAAATGCTTGCATAGCCAAGAAGTAGCCTTTAGGGAAGTGAAAAAGCAGTTATCGTCATCTAAGGTGTTGGCCCACTGTGATTTGAAGGAAGAGGTGGTGTTGACATGTGATACCTCCCTGCACATTATCAAGATAGTGGTGGCTCATCGGTGGCCTAACGATGAGGAATGTCCAGTTGCAAATGCTTCCTGCACTTTGGCTGATGTTGAACGCAAATATGCCCTGATGGAAAAGGAAGGTCTGACAGTCATCTTTAGTGTGAGAAAATTCCAACAGTACCTTTAAGGAGGGGCATTTGTCATGATAACAGATCACAAATTCCTGCTTGGGCTACTGAAGGAAGACAAGGCAGTGCCACCTATAGTTTCCATTAGAATTCAATGGTGGGCATTTATTCTCAACATGTACAAGTACAAGCCAGAACACCGTCCAGGAAGCCAAGTGGCTAATCCGGATGCCCTGAGCCACCTCCTTCTGGCAGAGTCCGTTCTGGTTTTAAACTTCCTGGACATCCTTCCGGTCACCACTGACAATATCCAACTGTGGGCACAAGAAGATCCTGTCCCAGCAAAACTAAAACAGCTGGTGATAAAAGGGGAGACAAAAAGGCTCCAGCAACTAGAACTGAGACCTTTCTGGACCTGAGGAGACCAGATCATCATAGAGGACAGCATATTACTTTGGGGAGAACTATTAATTGTCCTGAGAGAAGGCTGCCATTAGATATTGGTCGAATGCCACCAGGGTCATCCAGTGATTTCCAAGATGAAAATGCTAACAAGGAGCTATGTCTGATGGTCAGGGTTGGATCCCAACGTAGTCACATTGGTGAGACAGTGTCCAGAGTGCCAATAAGGACAAACATTGCCACCAGTGGCGACCCCACGTTCATGGGAATAGACGGGTAAACCCAGGATCGGTTACATATTGACTATGCCAGTCCTTTCATGGGATCATTGTTCCTGGTCATTGTGGTGTGCCCATTCAAAGTGTTGGACATGCATAAAGTCCGTGCAACAAACTCAGGAATGACAATTGAGAAAGTGTGAGCATCTTTCGCAATATATAGACTCCCGGAAGTACTGGTCACGGACAATGGAACGTCATTTACCTGCAGGGAATTTAGTATTTCTGGAAGTCAAATGGCATTTGTCACAAAAGGGCAGCTCCATACCATCCATTGTCCAATGGGCTGGCGGAAAGAGCGATCCAAATGTTGAAGGCAGGTTTAAAGAAGCAGCCTACAACGTCATTTGATACCAAGCTGTCCCGATTCCAGTTCGGTTATGGAACCACCTCCAATGCAACAACAGGGATAGCTCCTGCAGAGTTGCTGATGGGGAGAAGATTCTGCACCAGATTAAAGCTTATATTCCCAGTCCTGGAGGTGGGGGTGTGTGTGTTGGTGGCGGTGGGGAAATGGCAGCAGGAACGCCAATGCTGGCCGTATCATTCCTCTAAGTGAGGGAGACAATTTAATTCTGGGGTCGAAATTTGGTGCTGGAGCCACGGAATTGGCCTTGTATGGGTATGAAGCAAGTTTGATATGAAGTCAGGTCCCTTGACTTCCAAAGTTAGATTAGATTAGATTCCCTACAGAGTGGAAACAGGCCTTTTGGCCCAACAAGTCCACACCAACCCTCTGAAGAGTAACCCACCCAGATCCATTTCCCGTTGACTAATGCACCTAACACTATGGACAATTTAGCATGGCCAATTCACTTGGCCTGCCCATTTTTGGATTGTGGGAGGAAACCAGGGCACCCAGAGGAAATCCACGCAGACGCTGGGAGAATGTGCAAACTCCACACAGACAGTCGCCCAAGGCTGGAATCGAACCCAGGTACCTGGCGCTGTGAGGCAGCAATGCTAACCACTGAGCCACTGTGCTGCCCTTGTTTGGGTAAGTGAGGCGGTGGATCACCTGAAAGCTGTCGCTTTGCAAACGGGGCAGAAGCAAAACATATATGGCCCCTCAGAAAAGCTAGAAAGCCTGTCAGAAACCGTAGACTCACCCTCTCCATCCAGTGTTGAGAAAACTTTGGAGTCTGAGATGGATGCAGCTTGATACCATTACTGCCAGAAGAAAAGGAGGAAACTCTCCTGAGATGCTCAGGACACAAGAGGTCTTGTACACACTGCGTGTGCCAAACTCTGAATCAGAGGAACCAATCTGGGTGAAAACATTGCGGGAAAAGCTACAAGAGAATGACTGGACCTACATCCCTGTTCTTAGGAGGGGGAGGGATGTAGTAATTGGAACCAGGTGTACCCAGAGAGCTGGACCAGTGTCGAGGAAGACAAGGAGGAGGAGGAAGACGAGGAGGAGGAGGAGGAAGATGAGGAGGAAGACGAAGAGGAGGAGGAGAAGGACAACAAGGAGGAAGAGGACGACAACTAGGAGGAAGAGGACGAGGAAGAGGAAGAGGACGACTAGGAGGAGGAGAACGACGTTCTGGGCCTGCTTTCTGTGCTGCAGCCTGGGCCTTGCCCACAGCTGTCCTGCTGCTGCCTGGGGCACATCTCCACTGCCACTGCCAGAGCCTCACCCAGGTCAAGGGAGTGTTGCTGCTGCCTGGGGCCCACTCCCATTGCTGGCCCCTGGGACCTCACCTGGACCAGCCGCTGCTGCGACCCGAGGCCTGTCTCCCACTGCTGCAACCCGAGGCCTGCCTTCCCAACACCCAGCAGCATAGCATAGTGAGCCCCAAAATAGCAGGCCCCAGCCCCTTAGGCTCGGCTGCTCCAGCCTCAGCTGCAACCCTGACCCCCTACAGGCACCTGATTAAACGCCTGTGGGTCAAGGCCTACCCCATCCGAACATGAGCATTGAGGCCTGCAATAAGGCCATGGCTTGTGTGGTCAGCCCACTGGCCATCGTCGCTGCAGCCAGAATGTACGGGAAGGCTGTATTTTTCCTCAGGCGGTCCACCTGGCCGTGGAGAGGGGGCTCACTGTGGGCGGGACACATTTGCCCATCGACCCTTTGGAGGCACGGCCCAGAGGGTCGTGATTTCCAACTTCCCGTCCTTCATTGCCAGTGAGCTCCTTCTCCCCCACCTTCAATCTCTGGGAGATATCCGGTCAGGTGTCCAACTGCTCCTGCTCGGTCTGAAGGACCCTGCCCTCCAGCATATATACTCCTTCCGACGCCAGGTGTTCATTCGCTGGCCCAGGAGGAGGTCACAGAGGGCTCATTTACCCTCCTCCACGAGGGCGCAGCCTACTACACCTTCTGGATGGCGTACAGTGTCACCTGTGTCACAAGGTGGGGCACATAAGAAGGAATTCCAACAGCTGAGGGTGGCGCCGCTGCACCTACTCCCCCTCCCCCGAAGTCAACATCACAAGCCCCGGCAGCGAAGGCTAAGCCAGAGGCTTCTGGTGCCTCAGTCTCTGGCTCTGGCAGGGAGGGGGATGAGCATCCAGCAGGAGAGAAGACGCGAAAGAAAACCCAATGCGCCAAGCCCGCCCCTGTGGAGACTACCCCATCATGTTCCCCAAAAGCGGGCCATCGACTTGCCCCACCCCAGCACGACAATGCCCCTGTGGCTGTGCCAGCGTCACTCCGACGCAGGAACCCTGAACCCCAACTCCCCGAATCCTAACTGATCCCTGCCCTGCCGTGCCTCCTCACCCCACGCCTAATCCCCTCCCCATTACAGAAACCCCTGAGGCATCGCTGCCTGGTGCTCGCCCGGGGGTCCCTGAGCCCAGTCCCTGACCCACTCAGCCAGACTGCTGCACTAGCCTTAGGGAGCCTATCACTGCCTTCTTTCCTGCGGCAGCTGTGCCTCTGACCCCGAGCAGGAAGCTGGGCCCCTGCCCACTATCACCTGATAAACCAGGGCAGGGCAGGAAGTGACACAATTGTCTCTCCCAACCCTGGCCACACCCCCTGCCTTCCCCCAGCCAATAAGCCAATAGTATCCTGGGAGAAGCTGGGGGGGGAAACTCAGGCTCCATGACCACCAAGGCGGGCGGGGAAGGGAAGGCCCATAAATTCCCCCCTGTCGCCCTGGGGAAGAGGTGCTGGCCTTTGGAGGAGAGGGATTTCCTGGTGGCACACTGGTGGTGCTGTCTCTCCCCAGGGGATGAGCCCACAGCATCTCCTGCCTGTCCTGCACTGTGGTCTAACCTGCCCGAATCCCCAGGGGCTGCAAGCAGGACCTTCTGCTGCCTTCGTTCCACTGGCCCCTGGGGATGACTGTAAAACCCATATGGGCCGCGGTGTGGGCTGAAATATTGAAGTGACTGCTGGGTTGTTGAGTGGGGGAGGGGAGGAAGGTGTTATCCTCACTCCTGACGGTTTGGCTGGGGGAGTGCGATGCTTCACTTAGTGAACTACTATGCTCTCCTGGCTGGGCTGAGGCAAGCGAGCTTCTACGGAGAAGTGTCTGCTCATCTCGCCTCCATTGATGAGAGCCAGTGCATCCTTGAGGACAGGGGCCACAGCGGTGCCTGGACCGGTTGGGCGTCAGGGAGTCAGTTGGGGGACTTGGTCAAGTCCTTCGAGCTGGTGGACGTCTGGCAGAATCTCCATCCCGACTCCATTGCCTTCACCTTCGTGAGGCCTGGAGTCAGAGTCCAGAATCAACCACCTGTACGTTTTGTGGGCGTACACCTCCTGTTTTCCGACGGCCTTCATGCGGCAGGTGTCGTGCACGGACCATCACCCGGTGTGGGCGGAACTCCTTCCGTTCGGCGCCTGGCTTGGGTCCGCGTACTGGAACAACCTGCTGCTGGAGGACGAGCGGTTCCGGGACTTGTTTTGTTGCTTCTGGGCCGGCTGGAGAAGGAAGCGGGAAAGCTTCCCCTCCCTGAGGCTATGGTGGGATGTGGGCAAGGCTCATGTCTGCATTTTCTGTTAGGAGTAAGTGAGGGAGTCGACAAAGAGGTGGAAATCCAGGATCAAGAAGTTGGAGAAGGAGATGCTTGACCTGGAGTCACATCTCGGTCAGCCCGACGCAGACCTGGCCCTGCGTGGGGTTTACATAAAGAACTAGGCTGCGCTCTGGGACCTGCAGCTCGTCGGGGCTCGGGGCGCATATGTGAGGTCATGGATCCAACTCCTCCAGGACCTGCACCGCGGCTCCCCCTTCTTCTACTCGCTGGAAAAAAGGCATGGTACCCGTCAGCAGCTCCTTGTGCTGCTGGCCGACGATGGGTCCCTCATCTCTGATCCGGAGGGTATCAGGGTCCACGTTCGCTCCTACAACACGGCTCTGTTCTCTCTGGATCTGTCCAGCGAGGATGCTCGCAGAGTTCTATGGGAGGACATGCCGCAGCTCAGCCTGGAGGACGCTGGAAGGCTCGATGCTCCCGTCACCTTAGAGGAGCTGACCGGCACCCTCGACCGGCTCTCGTGGGGCAAGTCCCCGGGACTGGACGGGCTGACTGTGGAGTTCTTCCAGGGCGTTCTGGGGAGTGACTACGCACAGGTCTGGGGGAGTGTCTAAATGCTGGAGAGCTGCCCCTTTCTTGGCGCAGGGCGGTTATCGTCCTGCTGCCAAAGAAGGGGGAGCTTTGTTCTTTAAAGAACTGGCGTCCGGTCTCCCTCCTCAGCACCGACTACAAAATCTTCGCCAGGGTGATGTCTTCCCGCCTGGCTTCCGTGGTGGCCCAAATGATTCACCCGGACCAGTCCTACACGGTCCCGGGCCGGAGGATACACTACAACGTCCACCTGGTCCGGGACCTGATTCTTTCTGTCGACGGGCTGGTCTGCCGAGCTCCTTCCTGTCCCTCGATCAGGAGAAGGCGTTCGACAGGGTCGATCACGAGTACCTGCTCGGGACTCTGAGGGCATTCGGGTTCGGGACGCAGTTCGTCGCCCAGATCCGACTTTTGTACCCCGCCGCAGAGTGTCTGGTTAAAGTTAACGGGTCCCTGACAGCGCCCAGTCGCTTCGGGAGAGGAGTGCATCAAGGCTGTCCCCTGTCCGGCCAGCTTTATTCCCTGTGTGTGGAGCCTTTCCTGGGCCTCTTGCGGAGGAGGTTGTCGGGACTGGTTCTGCGCGGCGCGGGCACGGGGGTGGTCCTCTCGGCCTATGCCGACGACGCGCTCCTCACTTTCACCGACCCAGCTGACCTGTGGAGGCTGCGCGAGTGCCAGGCCGTGTACCCGGCAGCGTCTTCTGCCAGGATCAACTGAGCCAAATGTTCTGGACTGCTGGTCGGTGCGTGGCGGGCAGACTCTCTGCCGGAGGAGTTACGGGGGTTCAGCTGGAGTATCACCCATCTCCTCTACCTGGGGGTCTACCTCTGCCTGGCTGGCGAACTAGCAGGAGCTGGAAACCAAAGTCTCGGCTCACCTAGGCTGCTGGGCAGGACTGCGCCGAGTGCTTACAGGAATCAGGTGCTAGTCATAAACCAACTGGTAGCCACCATGCTGTGGTACTGGCTGGTCACTTTGGTCCCTTCTTCTGGTTTTGTCGCTGACATCCAGAGAAAGTTGGTCGACTTCTTCTGGGACAGAAAAATGCACTGGGCCATTGCGCAGGTTCTGAGTCTCCCTATTGAGGAGGGCGGTCAGTCGCTGGTGTGCGTTTGCACACAGGTCGCGACATTCCGCCTTCAGACCTTGCAGTGATACCTTTACGTCGAGCCTCCTCCTAGGTGGTGCGCCCTGGCGACGTATTTTTTCCGTCAGGTGCGTAACCTCAACTACGACACGCAGCTCTTGTTCGTCGACTGTGACGGTTTAGAGGTCGCCCTCAGGACGCTGCCTGTCTTTTACCAGGACCTGATCACTGTCTGGAACATGGTCGAATCTTGTTGTGCCTACCCTCCTGCAGGAGTAGCGGCTGTCGTCAGGGAGCCGTTGCTCAGGAACCTTCACCTCCGTACTCATGGGTTCGAGTGGCTGTCGGAGGGGAGGGCTACGGCTGTGAGGGTGAGCAGGGTCAGGGACGTACCAGGTGGTGGGGGCCAGGGCTGGACCCTGTCGCAGGACATAACGAGCCAGGCAGCGGTAGACGTCCAGTACATGGCTGCTTCAAACGATGGTGCTCAGATCCAACGTAGTGCACCAGTTGGAGGATGCTCAGGTGTGCGGTGGAATTCCGCCTGTGCTTACTCCTGCCCGGACAGAATTTCACACTGGCCCCAAGGTGCCGTACTTACCCTGGGAACCTGTGCCCCGCCACCTGAGCCACCTCCGGAATATTAGCTTTGCCCCTTTTAAGGACATAAAAAGGCGGGCCCTGTATCGACTGCTGCTGCATACTGTCCACCTCTTCTCCCTCATCCACCGTCCGGACACGCCTTGGTGTGCTCATTTGACATTGGGCGGTGGAGATCCCCAGTGGAGGGCTCTCTACGCGGGTGTCCTCCCCCTTTCTCTCGGGGATCTGGGGTGGAGGGTGCTGCACGCAGCAGTCCCCTGCAACCGCAGACTGCGGTGGTTCACAGACTCCCAGCCCAACTGCTTGTTCTGTGGTGCTGTGGAGTCCGTGGACCACGTGTATATTGGGTGTGGGTGTTTGCACTCCCATTTTTGCTTTTCTTAAAAACCTCCTTCTCTGTTTTTGGTTGCATTTCGGTCCCACGCTCCTGATCTTTGGGCACCCGGTACAGAGGGGGGAGGGCAGGTCTGAAGACCTCTTTGTAGGTCTGTTCCTGGGCCTGGCCAAACTGACCATAAACATTTCCAGGCAGCAGCCCATGGAGGGGTTCGTTAGGGCCGACTGTCTGCCCCTCATCCGCGGTTACGTTAGAGCCCGGATGTCTCTGGAGAAGGAGCACGCGGTGTCCACCAACGCTCTTGAGATGTTCAGGGAGAGATGGACGCTGCAGGGAGTGGAGTGCATTATTTCCCCCTCCAACTCTATTTTGACTCAATCCCTGCCCTCACCTTCACTGTTTGATCACACAGCGTTGCCCTTTGATGTGAAGGGCACTGCTTGTCCCTGGCCACTTGAGTGTTTCTTTTCTTCCTGGTGGTGGGAATTGAATAAAGATTCATGCACTTGTCTTTCACTGTGTCTCACACCTACACACACACCAACATGGGTGCTGGGGAAAAAAAAAGCACTACCGCAGTTAGGCGGTAGTGTGGGGGTAAAAATTTTTTTTTTAAAAAGAGGAAAATAAACAGGAGTGTCAGAGGTTCTGTTCACTCTGAGAGCTGGCTCTGAGGGAGCTGGATCAGTGTCAAGGCTTCTCCATGTGTGAATAAAGGTTAACAAGGAGACAGGACACAGAAGTTATTTCAGGAGCAATCACCCAAGATCAGTCAAGCGTGCAAGAAGTATCAGTGAATCTTAAGCAGTTGGTTTAAAGTTAATAATATGCGGCCCTGCTCATAAAAGAAAAAAAAATTACAAGGATGTCCTGGCCAACTTGACCATAAACAGGTCCAGGCTGATAGCCTGCACCTCTTCCATGGGAATGTCAGAGCCTGGGTGTCCCCGGAGAAGGAGCACGTGGTGTCCACCGATACCCTTGAGATTTTCAGGAAGAGGAGTGTATTATTTCCCCCTCCAACTCTATTTTGATTTTATCCCTGCCCTCCCCTCACTATTTTATCATGCAGCCTTACTCTCTGAGCAGGGCATTGTTTGTCACTGGCCACTTGGGTGTCTCCTTTCTTCCTGGTGGTGGGAATTGAATAAAGATTTGTACACCTATTGTCTTTCACTGTGTCTCACACCTGCACACACACAACGTAGATGCTGGGGAAAATATAAGCACTACCACAGTTAGGTGGTATTGTGGGGGTTGAAAAACATAACCAGGAGATTGGGGTGTGAGCGTTTTCACTCCCTTAAAAAAGAAAAAAAAAGAGGATTTCCTGGCTAAACTGGCCATTAAGAGGTCCAAGCAGCAGACTGTGGAGGGGTCGTTAAGACCGATTGCCTGCCCCTCTTCTTCGTGCCCAGATGTCCCTGCAGATGTCCACCAACATCCTTGAGCTGTTCAGGGAGAGGTGGGCACCGCAGGGAGTGGAGTGTTTTATTCCCCCCAACAACTCTATTTTGATTTAATCCCTGCCCTCCCCTTCACTTTTTTGATCATGCAGCATTTTCCTTTGTCAAGAAGGGCACTGCTTGTCACTTGCCACTCAGGTGTTTTCCTTCTTCCTGGTGGTGGAATCTAAATAAAGATTTACAAACTTGTTGTTTTTCACTGTGTCCTACACCTGCACACACATGACATGGGTGCTGGGGAAAAAGTAAACACTACTGCTGTTAGGCAGCATTATGGAGTAGACAAAGAAAAAAATAAACAGGAGTGTCAGGGGTTCTGTTCACTATAAATAAAAGTTAAAAAAAATTAACAGAATATTTCCTGGCCAAACTGGCCATTATCAGGTCCAGGCAGCAGGCCGTGGAGGGGGTCGTTAGGGCCGATTGCCTACCCCTCTTCTGTAGTTATGTTTGAGCCTAGGTGTCCCTGGAGAAGGAGCACATGCTGTCTACCAACTCCTTTGAGCTGTTCAGGGTCAGGTGGGCACTGCAGGGAGTAGAGTGTTTTATTTCCCCCTCCAACTCTATTTTGATTTAATCCCTGCCCTCCTCTTCACTTTTTTGATCATGCAGCATTTTCCTTTGTCAAGAAGGGCACTGCTTGTCACTTGCCACTCAGGTGTTTTCCTTCTTCCTGGTGGTGGAATCTAAATAAAGATTTACAAACTTGTTGTTTTTCACTGTGTCTGACACCTGCACACACACGACATGGATGTTGGGGAAAAAATAAGCACTACTCCTGTTAGGCGGTAGTGTAGGGGAAAATTTTAAAAAAGTAACAGGAGTGTCTGGGGTTCATTTTACTAAAAAAACAATTAACAGAGGATTCAGAATCTACCAGTTCAAGGGACTGACTGAGCTGGCTGGCCAGTTACACAGCTAGCGTGTACTCCACTGCTGCTGTTGGTCTCTGCTAAGGAGGAGAGTTTTCATTTTCTTTCCCCTTGATCAGGGAAAACATTTGTTTTTTTGGTTTTCTTTGTTGATTTTTATGTTTGTTTTCCTGGGTTTCTTTCTTTTTGTTTCTTTTAATTTGAAGCTGTGTTCAGGTACACAAGCAGCTAACACCACCACCGCTGCTGCAGCCTGGGCCTCACCTACACGTGAACAAAAATATTAACAGAGGATTTAGAACCTCATCAGTTCAGGGGACTGACTCCGAGCTGGCTGGCCACAGCCAGTGTACTGAGCACAAGTAAATAAAGGATGACACGGTGACGGGATAACAGCATCTGTGCAGTTATTTCAGATATTAATTTAAGAAATGTAAAAGGTGTTACACTAGTTTTCTGGTTGCACATTCATTCCTGCTGTACCTCCAGGTCTTGGAATATTGTTTAGGAACTGAAACTTCGAGTAAAAATTCCAGTTAGCAGCACTTGCTCTCAATTAACTCTGAAGCCTTCCTGGTTTATCCTTGAACACTGACTTGTGCCCAAAACGTTGATTCTCCTGCTCTTCGGATGCTGCCTGACCTGGTGTGCCTTTCCAGCACAACACTCTCGACATATTCAAGATTATAGGGAAGCTTGGGATATCTCCTGCATTGAGGGGAAAAACGTTTTTGTTCATTCTTTATTAAATATTCAAATATTCCCTTCTTGGAATACTAGAACATAGAACAATACAGCACAGAACAGGCCCTTCGGCCCACGATGTTGTGCCGAACTTCTAACCTAGATTAAGTACCCATCCATGTACCTATCCAAATGCCGCTTAAAGGTCGCCAATGATTCCGACTCTACCACTCCCACGGGCAGCGCATTCCATGTCCCCACCACTCTCTGGGTAAAGAACCCACCCCTGACATCTCCCCTATACCTTCCACCCTTCACCTTAAATTTATGTCCCCTTGTAGGATCTTCCTGATACTTGGACACAGATTTATCTGCCACACTAACAAGGGCTTTTACATAGCCATAACATTTGTGTTTCACAAGTCCATTATCCGGGGAGAGGAACTGTGGACATATGAGTGTCTTGTTTGGCTGAGCTGAATTATTACTATTTATTACTTTGGTGTTGGTTATTATTTATTTATTTAGCTAAATAGCTGGTTGATTTTTTTATTCTATATATGTTTATACATTTGTACATGAGGGTGGATTGGGTTTTGTTTTACTTGTCTGTTTGAATTGTTTTGTATTTGTTGGAATATTAAAAAACTACTTTTTCAATAAAATATATTTTAAAAAATGCAAACGTTAGTATTCGGTACTAACCAATCTGTGAGACATGACTGAGATTTAGAGCATGGAAAGAGTCCCTTCAGCCCATTGTGTCTGTGGTCATTAATCACTTATCTACCCTCATCCCATTTTCCAGCACTTAGCCTGTATCTTTTTAGGTAGTTTAATCAACTTGCTCAAACATATTTTGACACACATCTGGAGTACGTGAAACTTGAGCCCAGGCCCTCTGATCCAGTGGTAAGGCTTATATTGTGCCACAAGACCCCTCCTATTGCCTTGTATGCTATGGTGCTTCAAATAATCATCTAAATACTTCTTTAATGATCTATCCAGAATTGTACCCAATGTTCCAAAAGTGGCCTAACCAATGTCCTATACGGCCGCAACATGACCTCCCAACTCCTATACTCAACCAATAAAGGAATGCATTTTATTTTTTTTAATAGATATTTTTACGAGAAATTTAACATTTTTACAAGTTTACAAAAATAAACAAAACTCTCAAGTATAAACATTTATATACAATTAAATCTTAATTATATAATAACCAAAATTTAACAAAACAAAAATACCGAGAAAGAAAAGAAACAAAACTCAACTAACTACTAATCTAACCTACAACGAACCAAAGTGTATATTTAAGTCTCTTACATTATTCAAATAAGAGAAAGAGAAAAAAACCCAAAAAAAAACAATTGATAACATAGAAATTGGTTAGTGAGATATATGCCCCGGACCAGCCAGGTTCGTAATCTCAATTAAATAAAAGCCCTTGTTAGGATAGCCGAAATATCTGTATTCATATAATTCAAGAAGGGCTGCCACATTTTATAAAATAATAAAAATTTTGGTGCACCATATTTGTAAGGAAGTCAAGGGGATACATTCCATAATTAATCTGTGCCAATTTGAAAGTCTAGGGGGGCCCTCAGCCACCCAGTTTACCAAAATATTTTTCCTTGCACAGAAAGAGAGAATAGAAAATAGTCTCTTCCTGTGCATATCCAGAGAGGGAAAGTTCGAAAAGCCCAAAAGGAGAGAAACAGGGTCCACTTTAATTTCCGTTCCTAAAATTTCTGTCAGGGTACTTGCTACTTTAGTCCAGTATCTACGGATCTTATGACAGGTCCATAGGCAATGTACAAGAGTGCCCACCTCTGTTTTACATTTGGGACACATTGGAGATGCTCCTGCCTTAAATTTTGCCAATCGATCCGGTGCTATATGGGCCCTATGAAGTATCTTCAGCTGGATAGCCTGATTTCTGTTACAGATGGTGATTCTTCTGGCGTTTTCCCAAATGTCATTCCACGTTTCTATAGAGATTTCTAGTCCCAATTCCTGACCCCATGTTTTAAGCAGATTGACGATATCTGCCGATACTTCATCATGTAGTAAATGATAAATAGTACTGATGAAGGATACCCCCATTGGTCGTAGTAGTCTACATTCTCTATCTGATTTATAAAGACTATCTAATAACGTAGTCTTCTTCTGTATATAATCTTGAATTTGGAAGTATCGATAGAGGTCTCCATGAGGTAATCCGAATTTCTGACGCAGCTGTTCAAAAGACATCAGGACCCTATCTTTAAATAGGTCCCCTAGACATGAGATACCCCAGGATCTCCAGAGCTTAAAAGTGGCGTCTGTAAACCCCGGTTGGAATCCTCATGCTCCCACTATCGGCGCATAGGGGGATGTTTTATGTGAGTTGCCCTCATTTTGCCGCATTATATTCCAAGCTTTAATTGTGTTTAGTATTATAGGGTTTTTACAGTGATCCGTAATGATTTTCCTCTTGTCCGAAAATAAAAGGTTAATAAGTGGGCATTTTACTTGCGAAGCCTCGATGTCCAGCCAGATTGATTGTGGATCAGACAAGACCCAATCAGCTATGTAACTTAATCAGGAACTTAACTGATATTTCCTAAAATCTGGGAAGTCCAATCCTCCCCTTGCCTGTGGCAGCTGTAGCTTCTTCAGCTTAATGAGGGGCCGTCTATGATTCCAGATAAAGGAACCCAACCAGCCATATAATTTACGTAGTGCCAGCCTCGGCAACATCACCAGAAGCATTCTCATAGGGTATAGGAGACGGGGCAGGACATTCATTTTAATTAGTGCTATTCTTCCAGGAAATTGGAAGGTCTCCCCATCGCTGGAGGTCCTGTCTTACCTCTCCAGTAAATGCACAAAGTTAGCCTTGTATAACTGACCAAATACTGGGGGTAATAAAAATGCCTAAATATAAGAAACTCTCCAGGGACCAACGAAAGGGAAAATGGGATCCGTCCACTAAGTGGGGTATCATAGCAAAGCCACCCATTGGCATAGCCTCCGATTTTGAGAAATTAATTTTATAGCCTGAGAATGCGCTAAATGTATTAATAACTTGGATTAAGCGAGGTACGGACATCAGAGGATTACTGAGGAATAGAAGAACATCATCTGCATAAAGGATAATTTTATGTTTACCTGTACCAATCCTCGGGGCCATTATATTAGAATCAGCCCGTATAGCTTCTGGTAGTGGTTTAACTATTAGCGTAAATAACAATGGTGAGAGAGGACATCCCTGACAGCAGGCCCTACCCACACTGAAGCTATCCGAACCTAATCCATTGGTAACCACAACTGCTTTGGGATCACTATACAATGTTGAGACCCATTTGGTAAACACCTTTCCAATGCCAAACCTTTCCAATGTGTAAAACAAATATGACCATTCAACCCTATCGAATGCCTTTTCCGTGTCTAATGAAACTACTACTCCTAGTATCTTTCCCTGATGGCAGGCTTGAATCATATTCAAAACCCTTCTAATATTCTTGGATGATCTACAGCCCTTAATAAACTCCGTCTGATCCTCCTTTCTGACATTTGGCAGTACCCTTTCTAGTCTCAATGCTAACGTTTTAGAAAGGATTTTAAAATCTACATTTAGCAAGGATATTGGTCTGTATGACTCACAATCTTCTGGATCCTTTCCTTTTTTAAGGATAAGAGAGATATTTGCCTCTTTCAGCGAAGGCGGGAGACAGCCCTGACTATATGCATAGTTACACATGTCCATAAGTGGACCAGCCAATATTTCTGTAAATTCTTTATAGAATTCAGCTTGAAAACCATCTGGGCCATGTGCCTTACCGCTCTGAAGTTGCCTGATTGCATCAAGTATTTCTTGGACTATTAGGGGAGCATTTAAGACCGATACCTGTTCCGGAGTTAGGCCCGGAAAGGTCAAATCTTTAAAAAATGATTGCATCCTCCTAGTCCTGTCTTCACAATCCGCGATTTATATAAATCAGAATAAAATTTTCTAAAGATTGCATTAATCCTTTTATGATCATGCGTCAAAATACCTTGATAGACGTGATAGTTTGAGGGGCCTTTTTTTTCTTTGCAAGAAATGCTAAGTATCTACCCGGTTTGTCACCAAATTCATATAACCTTTGTTTTGCAAATAATATTTCCCTCTTAGCCGTTTGGGTAAGCGTAGTGTTTAGAGCTGTCCTAAGGGCTGCAATCCTTTGCAATTTGATAATAGAAGGTCTATCAGCGTATGCTGTTTCAGCTGCTTTTAAGCGAGCTTCGAGCAGGCGCTGTTGTTCTCCCTTTAATCTTTTCTGGGTCGCTGAGTAGGAGATGATCAAATCTCATGTGTAAGCTTTGATGGTCTCCCACATCATTGATGGGTTGCTAGCCGTACCTGAATTAATTTCTAAAAAAGTTTTAAATTCTTGAGAGAAGTACTTTACAAATTTACTATCTTTCATTAGGAAGGGTTCCATACGCCAATGCTGAGGGGATGTCCCATTGTTCCTCGACTTGATTTCCATATATACAGCAGCGTGGTCGGAAATTGCTATACTACCTATTTTACAGGATGATATGGAATTTTTAAAAATCGAGGGGGCAAAAAACATATCAATTCTGGGATGACATTTATGTGGATTGGAGTAAAAAGAAAAATCTCTGCCCTGTGAATGAAGACATCTCCATACATCTACTAATCCTAATTCTTTGTTCAGATCCACCAATTGTCTAGATCTGGAAGATACTCCTGCAGTACTCTTGGGAATCCTATCTATTTCTGGATCCATAATACAATTAAAGTCTCCCCCTATAATTGTATGCCGGGCATCAAGAGCCATCAATTTTGAGAAGGCTTCCGTAATAAATTTAAAGGGGTGTGCCGGGGGGCATTACAAATTTAAAATCCCATATTCCTCTCCATTTATAAGGGCTTTAATAGAATATATCGTCCAGATTCGTCTTTTTTCTGATTTAGGATTTTGAAAGGGAAATTCTTTCGAATAAGAATAACAACTCCCCTACTTTTTGAGCTAAAAGAAGAAAAAAAGGCCTGATCAAATCCACCCTGTCGTAATTTCAAGTGTTCTTTATCCGACACATACATACATAGAATAATAAATAAAAACCCAAGGGGGGGGAGAAAATTGTTAAATAGAGAACAAATAAATAAATCCCTCTCCCCACCCCCCCAAGATAATATTAAACAGTAAGGTAAGAAAAAAGAAAAAAAGGGGGGGATATAAACCGGAGTGGGGGGAAGGCAAACCAACATCCATTATCTCTTACAATTTATCTAAGAGAGTCCAAAAGCTCCTTAGCCTTTTCCGGCGATCCGAAGTTATACACGGATCCATCATGGTTAAGGCGTAGCGTCGCTGGGTAGTGTAAGGAGTACCGAATATTTAAGTCCCTTAAACACTTCTTCGCCTCATCGAATGCCTTCCTCTTTCGGACCAGAGCTGGGGAAAAGTCCTGGAATAATATGATCTTGGATCCTTTATAGATCATGGCTTGGGAATCTTTTCCAAGATTTCTAGAGGCTTCTAGGAGTATCTGCCCCTTCTTGTAGCTCTGCAGCCAGAACAGGACCGGGCGGGGGCACTGGTTCGAGCCGGGCCCACGTATTGCGACCCGGTAGGCCCATTCTACCATTACCCGGCCTGATCCAGCCTCCAGATTTAAAAGTTGTGGAAGCCACCGTTCGAGGAACGCTGTAAGCTGGCCTTTCTCTTCCCGTTCAGGAAGGCCCAGCAAATGAAAATTTTTTCGACGACCTCGATTATCGAGGTCATCAATGTGATTCTCTAAGGTCTGGACTCGCTGTTCGAGAGTCCGGACCCGATCCACGGCCGATTGAGCTGTAGTTTCGGAGGTCGCAGCCTTTAGCTCCGCCCCGGCGCTCGATTTCTTTAATGTCTCGGTCGTGCTTTTGCAGCTTCTTCAATAAAAGCGTCGATCTTCGCACCCAGTTTAGAGATGATTTCCACAAGGCTCGCCACTGTAGGTAAATCCCCCAGGGCGGCTGCGAATGCCTCTGCTGCAGCTGGAGAGGGTGGGGGGGGGGGGGGGATTCCTGCTTGCTGAGAGCTGCGGGCTCCATGCCCCTTAGTCATTTTTACTAAAGATTAGATTGTTTAAATTTAATACTAAGCAACTAATTAAATTAAACAGCTATTTTAAATGATTTGGTGAGTGTGGTCGGGGTGGGTGGCCTACTTTGCCCAAGTCTTGGGAGGAGCACTATAGACTCAGACTTGCTGGGTCGCCGCCATCTTGGATCCCCCGGAATGCATTTTAAACACCTTCTTCACTATCACATCTACCTGCATCTCCACTTTCAAGGAACTATGAACCTCCTATGTTCACATCCAAATCATTTATATAAATGACGAAAAGCAGTGGACCCACTACCGATCTTTTTGACACACCACTGGTCACTGGCATCCAGTTTGAAAGGCAACCCTCCACCGCCCTCTGTCTTCTATCTTCAAGCCGGTTCTGTATCAAAATGGCTAGTTCTCCTTGCATTCCATGAGATCTAACCTTGCTGACCAGTCTCCTATGAGGAACCTTGTCAAATGCCTTACTGAAGTCCACAGAGATCATGTCTACCACTCTGCCTTCATCTATCCCCTTTGTAACTTCTTCAAAAAACTCATCAAGTTCACAAGATATGATTTCCCATGCACAAAGCCATGTTGACTATCCCTAATCAGTCCTTGTCTTTTCAAATACATGAGCTAGTGTGCCTTGATGGAAATACATGACTAATTGCAGGGTAAGGATAACTCAGTTGTAACACTCACTGTGGGTGTCACTACAATACTAAGGGCTCTTGTGGTGTAGTGGTAATGTCTTTACCTTAGGACCAAGCAGCCCAGGTTCAAGTCTCACCTGCTCTTGAGGAGTGGGATATCAGGTGGATTAGAAAAGTAGCTATCGCATAGTTTATCAGAAAACATTTGTGTAGGAGAGGCTAACAGAAACATTCAAAGGGGAAGAGTAATGTAGCAATATCAGGATAGTTCATTAAATTTTATACTCCATAATAAATGTCTGAACATTATTTTTGTAAGATAGTAGAGTTCCACCCCAATTTAAGTGTAATCTTTTTTCTTACTTGTGTATTAACAGTAATTGCTTTCATTCTAATGACTGGACTCAAGATGTTTTAATATGCTAGTATACATTCAAATAAAATCACTTAATTGTTAATGTGAGTGGTATAATGTCAGTTAGATGCATTGTGCCAAATCTTACATAGGTAATAGATTTTCTTCAGTGTATTCATATTTATGGTAGTGTAATTGATCATTTTCTTAGAAAACTATCAATGTTGACTTTAAAACCGTAAAATCAGAAACACTTTTCAACATTCATCTTCCATGTAAGTTTGAAGAAGCTAAGTTAAAAAAATCACACAACATCAGATTATAGTCCGACAGTTTTCTTTTGGAATCACTAGCTTTTGGAGGGCTGCTCTTTCTTCAGGTGACTGTGGAGTAGGACCAAAAGAGACAGAATTTACAGCTGTGTTTTATGGTCCTACCCCACAACCACCTGAAGAAGGAGCAGCACTCCAAAATCTAGTGCTTCCAAATAAACCTGTTGGACTGTAGCCTGGTGCTGTGTGATTTTTAACTTTGTCCACCCCAGTCCAACAGAGGTTCCTCCACATCATGAAGAAGCGAAGATTGAATCGTGTAGTTTGGCTGTGATGCAAGCAGTGCTATCTAGAGGCAACTGTGTATGCACAACTTATCAGTGTTCCACTTAGAATAAATCGCATCACATTAAGAGAATACACAGCAAGAAATATGCTAGTTTATCCGTGAATACATCCATATTATTTGCCTTAATCACTCAATGGTAGAGCTTTCTGTATTCTCAATATTGTTTCTACCGAATTCCCTGTTTGATTGTCTTAGTGACTTTTCTATCTTATATTGATGGCTTCTACTTTTGGTCTTCTACACTTGATCAAAATCTTTTATAATTTTAAAGATCTCATCATCAGCCTTCTCTTTTAAAGAAACCCCAATCTTCCTTCTCCCAGATAAAACCTTGCAATTCTGGTATGATCCTTGGAAAACCATTTGGCATGCCACTGATATAAAATGTATAAAATGTCTGTTGTATAAAATGCTAGCCAGAACTCAAGTGTGGTCAAAGGTTTGATATACCTTTCGCATAAATTATATTGATTTATAAAGCAAAAATAATTTCAAAACTTCTATCCAGATTTACATTTTATTTAAATACAATGACTGTGGCGGGGGGTAAATTAGAATGGATATAAGGTGTTTTGCCATTGTGGTTTGCATTTTCCATAATTCAGTCTGGTTTCTATGCTACAGATTTGAAAAAATATTTCTCCGACACTGGGATATATCCACAATGCAAAACGGACACATGCTCTCTTCTTAATCCTTCTGTCATTTTGTCAGTGGTAATATTAGTAGGTGCTCCAGCTTCCTCCCACAATCCAAAGCTGTGCAGGTCAGGTGGACTGGCTATGCTAAATTGCCCATAGTGTTAGGTGCATTAGTCAGAGGGAAATGGGTCTGGGTGGGTTATTCTTAGGAGGGTCAGTGTAGACTTGTTGGGCCAAATGGCCTGTTTCCACACTGTAGGGAATCTAATCTAAATTTGCTACAATATCAAGTGTGCTCTGTCATAACTGAATGAGTTGTAGAATCACAGAAGAATATTCAATAACAGTTCTGAGGCAGAGTCACTGGACCCGAACATTAACTCTGATTTCTCTCCCCATTTACTGCTAGACCTGCTGAGCTTTTCCTGCAATTTGTTTTTGTTTCTGACTTCCAATGTCAACAGACCTTCCAGTTTTTATTCAATAACATAGTTGAAATCTGTTCTTACATATTGTGTGGTTTAGTCTAGTAATAAAGTATAATTAATTGGGCTCTTGTGGTGCACTGGTAGCATTCCTACTCTCTGCAGGTTCAAGTCCCACATGCTCCAGTGCTGTGATAACAAGCTTGGATGGGTTGCTTAAAATATATATTTGGACTAGCCTTTGCAATGTCTTTCAAAGGGCCTCTTTTGGCATTGTGGTAGTATCCCAACTCTGGACCAGAATTTAGTCCCAAATGCTCCAGAGTTATGTCGTAACATGAACAGGTTGATTAAAATATCTATCAAAGCAGCTCTGCTGAAGGTCAATCAGTGTTTGAGTTTGTGGTCCACAGCAGTTCAGGCAGCATCGGAGGAGCAGGACAATCGACCTTTCGGGCAAAAGCCCTTCATCAGGAATCTAAACAGACCCTTCGGTCTAACAAGTCACACTGACCCTTCGAAGAGTAACCCACCCAGACCTATTCCCCTACCCTATATTTACCCCGACTAATACACCTATCACTATGGGCAATTTAGCATGGCTAATTCACCTGACCTGCACATCTTTGGATTGTGGGAGGAAACCCACGCTGACACGGGAAGAATGTGCAAACTCCACACAGTCAGTCACCTGAGGCGGGAATCGAACCCAGTCCCTGGCGCTGTGAGGCAACAGTGCTAGCCACTGAGCCGCCCTAAAAAGTCCATCTTAAACTGGAATTTGAACATCTACTGTGGGTAGGATTTGAACCTATGTTCCCAGAACATTAACCTGAGTATCTGGATTACTAGCCCAGTGCTATTACCACAACATCATCATCTCTCCTCAAAGCAACGACCAGCCGAGACACGGCACTGCAAACATCACACCCTTGCCAACCACAGCACTACACTTTGTCAGTGTAGGGACTGAACCCCACGATCTTGGCGATATTAGCACCACGCCCTAACATTCTGAGCTAACAACCCATCACCTTACTCAGCAGCCTTTCCATGATGCACCTTATCAAAGGCCTTTTGGAAGTCTAAATAGATAACATCCACTGGGTTTCTCTGCTCTAACCTACTTGTTACCTCTTCAAAGAATTCTAACAGATTTGTCAGATCTCCCCTTACTAAATCCATGCTGATTTATTCTAATCTGACCCCGCACTTTCAAGAATTTAGAAATCTCATCCTTAATTATGGAATCTAGAATTTTACCTACAACCAAGGTTAGGCTAATTGGCCTATAATTTCCCATCTTTGTCTTGATCCTTTCTTGAACAAGGGAGTTACAACAGCGATTTTCCAATTGTCTGGAACTTTCCCTGACTCCAGTGATTTTTGAAAGATCACAATCAACGCCTTCGCTATTTCCTCAGCCACCTTTCTCAGAATTCTAGGATATAGTCCATCAGGGCCAGGAGATTTATCGATTTTTAGCTTTTCTAGCACTCTTTTGTAATGACTACAATACTCAACTCTGTCCCATTATGGTTTTTTTTGCCTTTGTGCTTCCTCAACTCCACCCACACAGACTCCACATCATCTGACCCTATGTTATTCAGTGCCATAGATATAATCTCATTCTTAACTAACAAGACAACCTTGCTCCTTCTGCCCTTCTCCCTGTCTTTTTAATAAATTGTAAATCCTTGAATGTTTAACTGCCAGTCCTGAATCCCCTGCAACCACATCATAATCATTCACGATGATTTGTGCTATTTGTTCATCTGCTTTGTTACGAATCCTATGAGCATTCAGGTAAAGCTTATTGCTAATTTTATTATCCTCACGATTTCCATCATCTCTAATAATATGTCCTAAGTTATCCTTCCTTTTTGCTTCATTCCTTGCCTGCCTTGAACTTAAACTGTGCACACATGCTTACCTGCTGCTTATCTTTCTACTTGACTCCATACCCCCTGTTGATTTCCCTTCCCCCCCCAATTCGCAAGTTTAAAGACCTAGTGACCACCCTATTTATCCTTCTTGCCAGAACATTGGTTCCAGTTTGGTTCAGGTGGAGACTGAACCATCGGTACAGATCCCTCTGGCTCCAAACCTGATGCCAATGTCCCATGAAATGGAATCTCTCTTTCCCACACCAGTCTCTTAGCCATGTAGTTACTTCCCTAATTTCCTTATCCCTATGCCAATTAGCATGTGGCTTGGGCAGTAATCCACAGATTATGACCCTTGAGGATCTGTTCTTCAATTTCCTTCCTAGTGCTTGATAATCCCCAAGCAGGTCCTCCTTCCTAGCCTTGCCTATGTTGTTAGTCCCAACGTGGACCACAACAACTGGATCCTCCCCCTCCCTTTCCAATATCCTTTCAAGCCAGTTGGAGATGTTTTGTTAGTCTCAGTGAGATCACCTCTAGGTCAACATTCCATGGAATAAAAATCCAGTATAACCCTTTCATCAGAGGCAAACAATCCATCGCACAAAGTAACTTGTCCACCCCCATGTCCACGCCGCGCAGAACCAGCCCCGACAACCTCCTCCACAAGATGCGCAGGAAAGGCTCCACGCACAGGGAATACAGCTGGCCGGACAGGGGGCAGCCTTGACGTACTCCTCTCCCGAAGCGAAGGGGTGTCGTCAGGGACCCGTTAACTTTAACCAGACACTCTGCGGCGGCATACAGAGGTTGGATCCGGTCGACGAACTGCATCCGGAACCAGAATGCCCGCAGAGTCCCGAGCAGATACTCGTGATGGACCCTGTTGAACGCCTTCTCCTGGTCGAGGCGCAGGAAGGCACTCGGCAGACCAGCACGTCGACAGAAATGGATCAGGTCCCGGACCAGGTGGACGTTGTCGTTTATCCTCTGGCCCGGGACCGTATAGGACTGGTCTGGGTGAATCATGTGGGCCAGCACGGAAGCCAGGTGAGAAGACAACACCCTGGCGAAGATTTTGTAATCCGTGCTGAGGAGGGAGACCGGACGCCAGTTCTCCAAAGAATGAAGGTCCCCCTTCTTTGGCAGCAGGACGATGACTGCTCTGCGCCAAGAAAGGGGCAGCAGTCCGGCATTTAGGCACTCCCCCAGGACCTGTGCGTAGTCGCTCCCCAGGACGTCCCAGAACGCCCTGAAGAACTCCACAGTCAGCCCGTCCAGCCCCGGGGTTTTGCCCCTTGAGAGCCGGTCGAGGGCGCCGGTCAGCTCCTCCAAAGTGACGGGAGCGTCGAGCCTTCCGGCGTCCTCCGGGCTGAGCTGCGGCAGGTCCTCCCACAGAACTCTGCGAGCATCCTCGCTGGACGGGTCCGGAGAGAACAGGGCCGTGTAATAGTTTCGGACGTGGGCCCTGACGCCTTCCGGATCCGAGACGAGGGACCCGTCGTCGGCCAGCAGCACAAGGAGCTGCTGACGGGTGTCACGCCTTTTTTCCAGCGAGTAGAAGAAGGGGGAACCGCGGTCCAGGTCCTGGAGGAGCTGGATCCGCGACCTCACGTACGCGCCCCGAGCCCCGACGAGCTGCAGGTCCCGGAGCGCGGCCTTCTTCTCTTCGTACGCCCCGCGCAGGGCCGGGTCCGCGTCGGGCTGACCGAGGCGTGACTCCAGGTCGAGCAACTCCCTCTCCAACTCCCCGATCCTGGATTTCCGCCTCTTCGTCGACCCCCTCGCGTACTCCTGACAGAAGACGCGGACGTGAGCCTTGCCCACGTCCCACCATAGCCTCAGGGAGGGGAAGCTTCCCCGCTTCCTTCTCCAGCCGGCCCAGAAACGACGAAACGAGTCCCGGAACCGCTCGTCCTCCAGCAGCAGGTTGTTAAAGTGCCAGTACGCGGAGCCCAGCCTGGCGCCGAACGGAAGGAGTTCCGCCCACACCAGGTGGTGGTCCGTGCACGACACCTGCCGCGTGGAGGCCTTCGGAAAACAGGAGGCGTACGCCCGCGAAACGTACAGGCGGTCGATTCTGGACGCTCCGACCCCAGGCCTCACGAAGGTGAAGGCGATGGAGTCGGGATGGAGATTCCGCCAGACGTCCACCAGGTCGAAGGACTTGACCAAGTCCCCCAACCTCTTCCCCGACACGCAGCCAGTGCGGGCACCGCCGTGGTCCCTGCCCTCGAGGACGCAGTTAAAATCTCCCCCGAGGACGACGCACTGGTTCTCGTCGATGGAAGCGAGATGAGCGAACACTTCTTCGAAGAAGCTCGCTTGCCTCGGCCCGGCCAGGGGAGCGTAGACGTTCACCAAGTGAAGCACCGCGCCCCCCAGCCGAACCGTCAGGTGAAGCAAACGGCCTGGCACTGGCTCCCTGACCCCCAAGATCTCCGGCTGAAAATGCGGGGCCAACAAGATAGCCACCCCGCCAGATCTGCGGGTGAGGTGAATCACGTAGACTCTCCCTTGCCACTCCAGGAACCAGGTGGCTTCGTGTCCCGGGATAGTGTGGGTTTCTTGCAGGAAGCACACCGTATACCTGGAATCTGCGCTGTGACTCCCTGCTGCCGTTGATGTTGAGGCTAGCTATCGTTGCCTTCATGTCGGAAGCTTTGTGCAACCACCACCGGTACAGTTAAAAAACTATATACATTTACTGGGAGGACGAGGGAGGGGCACAGAAGTCCCTCACCCTCACCAGGAGTGCCCCCTGGAGGTTCCTGACTCGCTTTCACTTGTTCACGTCGAGCCCAGGCGCCTGGCGAGCAGTGTGGGCCAACCAGTAGACTCTCTCAAAGGAGCTCCAGCGATCGAACGCCAGTTGGGCTCTATCCTGACGACTCTGAGATTCCTCAACAAACTCCGGGAGTTCTTCGAGGGGGAAGAGGGGGGAGATCGGTGGGGGGCACCTGGGACTCGAAAATGTCGCTGGACACAGACTCCACGTCGTCCCCAGTGTCCGCCATCGATCCTGAACCCTCCTCTGGGAGGTCGCCCTCGGTCACCGACTCCTCCCCCACCGAGAGATTGGGGGGCTGGCCCAGCACCACCAACTGGCCTCACACCCCCAGCGACTCCACCCCCAGGATCACCGGCGGTACCTTCCTCGGCGCACACCCTCCTGGAACATCCCAAGTTCAGGTCATCGGGCGGCAGAGGCTCAGGGCCCCGCTCCCCTCCCGACACCGGGATGCCCGGCTCCTCAGGGAAAAAAAGGTCCTCCCCCAGGGCCAAGGCCCCTGGAAAAACGTCTGAGAGGGAGGAGCGAGGATAACACCTTCCTTTCCTCCACCGCTCGACGACTCAGCGGAGAGTTCGCCGTTGTCACCCGCACCACGGCCCGTGTGGTTATTAAAGTCCTCCCCAGGGGCTGGAGGAGCTATGGCAGCAAGAGGCTCTGCTGTAACCCCTGGGGGTTCGGGCAGGTCAGGCCAGGGTACGGTGCGGGATAGGCAAGAGACACCGTAGGTTCATCCCCTGGAGCGGGGCAACGCCACCGGCGCACTGCTGGAGCATCTCTCCTCCCCAAGGGCCAGCACCTCTTCCCCAGAGAGACAGGAAGGAATTTATGGGCCTTCCCCTCCCCGCCCGCCTTGGTGGTCATGAGGCCTGAGGTGCCTCCCCCCCCAGCCTTTCCCAGAATACTACTGGCTGGGGGAAGGCAGGGGGTATGGCCAGGGTGGGGAGGGTCAGCCATGTCACTTCCTATCCTGCCCTTGGTTTATCAGGTAATGGTGGGCAGGGCTGGGACCCAGTTCCCTCTCTGGGGTCCAGGGACACGGTTGCTGCAGGAGGTAAGACAGCGGTGGTTCCCTCCAGGTCAGTACCAGGGTGTGGCGGACTCGGGCTCACGCTCACCTGGGCCAGGTGTTGTAGCTCTAGGGTTTCTGTAACGGGGCAGAGGTTGGGTGTGGGGTCAGTGGGTGTAGCAGGGGCAGGATCAGGTACGGGTTTGGGGGTCTGGGTTCCTGCACCAGGGTGACGCTGGCATGGCTGCAGGGGCATTGTCATGGCGGGTTGGTCGTGGGCTAGTCGTAGGGGAAGGGGATAGGGTTGTCTCCCCATGGGCGGGCCTGGCGTGTTGCGTCTTCCTGAGCGCATTCCAGCCAGCTGGACGCTCACCCCCCTCCCTGCCAGAGGCTAAGACATTGGAAGTCTCTGGCTCAGCCCCCGCTGCTGGGGCTTGTGGTGTTGACTTCGGGGGAGGGGGTGTGGGTGTAGCGGCACCACTTTCAGCTGTTGGTGTGGGCTGGGCAGCCTTCTGGGTGGGGCAGTTTTTACTTATGTGCCCCATCTTGTGGCACAGGTGGCACTGCACGCCGTCCAGAAGGTGCGGTAGGCCACGCCCTCGTGGAGGAGGGTAAAAGAGCCATCAGTGACCTCCTCCCGGGCCAGGCAAATGAACACCTGGCGTCGGAAGGAGTATACGTGCCGGAGGGCAGGGTCCTTAAGACCAAGCAGGAGCGGTTGGACCCCCACCGGATCTCCCCCAAGGTGTTGAGGTGGGGAAGAAAGAGCTCACTGGCAATGAAGGGCGGGATGTTGGAGATCACAACCCTCTGGGCCGTAACCTCCAAAGGGTCGACGGGCAGATGTGTCCCGCCCACAGCGAGCCCCCTCTCCATGGCGAGGTGGACTTCCTGCTCGGTCTTCAGGAAAAAGACGGCCTTCCCGTACATCCTGGCCGCAGCAACGATGGACAGTGGGCCGACCACAGTAGCCATGGCCTTGCTGCAGGCCTCGATGGTCATGTTGGGGTGGGGATAGGCCTTGGCCCCCAGGCATTTAGTCAGGTGCCTGAGGGGGTCGGGGTTGGAGCAGCCGCCCCTAAGGCAGCGGCTACCCTGGCGTAGGTGCGGTTGGGCCCTGCAAGTTTGGGACTTGCCATACTGTGCTGCTGAATGTTGGTAGGCCCATGAACCAGCTGTGTATGTTGAGTCCAGTTGAGGCCTCAGGCAGTGTCAGCAGCAGGTGGAGGCAGGCCTCTGGTCGCAGCAGTGGTGGAGGGCTTGGGGAGAGGCCCAAGGCGAGTCCCAGGCAGCAGTGGTGGAGGTCCTGGGGAAGGGCCCAAGGCGAGCCTCAGGCAGCGGTGGTGGAGGCAGGCCTCAGGCAAGTCCCAGACAGGCCCTCGGTCACAGTAGTTGGGGCAGACCTGTTAGGGAGGGTCCCCAAGGCAAGTCCCAGGCAGCAGCAGTGGAAGAGGTGGGCCGCTAACAGCAGCAGCAGTGGAGGTCCTGGGAGGGGCCCAAGGCGAGTCCCAGGCAGCAGCACTGAGACAGGCCCCAAGCAGTAACAGCTGAGGCAGGTTCGGGAGGGTTCCCAGAGACCAGCAGTGGGAGTGGGCCCCAGGTCAACAGCAACACTCCCTTGACCTGGGTGAGGCCCAGGCTGCAACTCCAAAAGCAGGCCCAGGACTCAGCTCTCACCTCCTTCTGCCTCTGCTTCTTCTTTCTTCTCAGAGCTCTCTGCATGTGGGGCAGCTGGTACAAAGACAGTCCCCTTCCTCTCAGACACAGTAAAGGAGGAGAGTCCTTGAACACACAGATCCACCTCCATCAGAGCCAGCGCTCAGAGTGAAAGGGAAGTTCAACACGCTTGTTTTTTTTTCTTACCCCCCCCTCCCCCCACACTACCGCCTAGTTGCAGTAGTGCTTATTTTTTTCTCCAAGCATCCGTGTGTGTGTGTGCAGGTATGAGACACAGTGAGAGACACAAGGTGCACGAATCTTTATTCAATTTCCACCACCAGGAAGATAGGAAAACACCCGAGTGGCCAGTGACAAGCAGTGCCCTTCACATCAAAGGGCAATGCTGTGTGATCAAACAGTGAAGGGGAGGGCAGGGATTAAATCAAATAAAGTTGGAGGGGGAAATAATGCACTTCACTCCCTGCGGCATCCACCTCTCCCTGAACAACTCCAGGGTGTTGGTGGACACCGCGTGCTCCTTTTCCAAGGACACCCGGGCCCTAACGTAGCCGCGGAAGAGGGGCAGGCAGTCGGCCCTAACGACCCCCTCCACGGCCCGCTGCCTGGACCTGTTAATGGCCAGTTTGGCCAGGCCCAGGAGCAAAATCTCCTGTTTATTTTTTTTCTATAAATAGGTATAATTCACGAGTCCTAATTTTATCCAAGTAATACACAAATAAAACTGATTTTTTTTGTGTATACATGTGTTTCTGTCCGACTAAGTATGATGTTCAAACTGAACACTGGAATTACAGACAGACTGACACAAGAGGGCACTGTGACCAAGTCTGGTGTCAGCTGAATCCCATCGCAGACTGGAACACAACATTGATGGAATACAGGAGCCAGTCAATAAACAACAGCAAGATGGCATCTCAAAGCAGAAAGGTTCGTTAATCCGCTGTCTGTATTTAAATCCTCTGCTTAATCCGTTTTCTCCTGTTTTTTTTTTCTTTTTTTTTGTTTTTTTGGCAAACACCCCTGTTTATTTTTTTTTTCTTTTCTTTATCCACCAGGAAGATAGGAAATCCCCTGTCTATATATTTTTTTTTAATTTTAACCCCCACACTACCACCTAAGTGCGGTAGTGCTTATTTTTTCCCCCAGCACCCATGGTGTTTCTCCTGTTTATCTCAGTGAGCCGGGGCTCCCTGATTGACCCATGTTAACAACCCCAATCAAGAATCTCATAGTCAACGTGATCCACCTGGCCATGGTTCCAAGCAGCACAGCCTGGGTACCAAAGCTGAATACAATAATCCAGCTGTACTCACACTCTATATAATTGGAATAAGACACTTTTACTCAATAGAGGCAAAATACCATTTGTCTTCTTGACTTCTTGTTGCACCTGCATGTTAACTTCAGTGATTTCTGAACAAAGGCATTCAAATTTATTTGAAGCTGCACAGTTTGCAGCCCTCTCATCATTTAAATGCTTTATATTTCTGTTCTTCCAACTGAAATGGATCTCACATTTCTTCACTTTGTATTCCAAATACTAAATTTCAGCCCACTCATTTACATAAATAAAACTTGTGTAGGCTACAGATTTCTATACAAGACAAATCTAAGCTTCTCAGTCTTACCACATTCAACTGTGAATATTGGTAAACATAAACAATTATCAGGAGGCAGCAGCTCCACAAAGAACTCTGTCTTCAAAGATGGAGGAGCCCAGTGTATCAGTGTGAAAGCTGTAGCATTTACTGTTTTAAAAGCAGAGTATGTTATTGAGCCAAGGATCAGGATGACACCTCATCAGCAGCAGCACAGTAGTCTAAGGATGTGTACATAAATTGTTTTGTAACAAGTTATCAGTCTGACTGTTAAAAAAGTTATTAGACATTTTCAAGTAAATTGAGTCTAAGCTACTTGCCAGTATGAAAGAGTGGTAATTCTGTGTTAAGGAAAACAGCACAAGAATGTGGCACATGGTGATTATTTTTAAGAAAAGCAAAGGAAGGGATACAAACTTGAAATTTACAGGAAAAGGATTCAAACAAGATTTGAAGCATTGTAGAAGTTACACCGTGACCCCAGAAGAAAGAATTATTACATAAAAAGTTAGCTGAACAGGAAGTACTTAATTTTTGAACTGGAAATTATTGGAGCTCTGCATGGGTAGCAAGTCAGTTGCAAATTGGGATGTAAAAGCCACAGGGCTGGTGAGACAACCTTCAATGCGAGAAGCAAAAACTATTATGTTTGCAGTTGACTAGAACCATAAATAAAACATGAGGTTGACAGACAGTAAACTATTGAACAGGGAATACATTATTCTGCATCCTCTCAGCTTCACGCTTAGGGTTACTGCCTCTCCTGCCTCCACGGTGATCTGATACACACTCTTAAAAGAGCAACACACACCCAGTTGCATACAGTCAGTTCTGATATAATGCTATTGTTCCGTTCTTGGGCAATCTCGCATGATAAGAAAATTGCATAATAGCCGTGCCATTTAAACTAATGGGGCCAGAATAGTGTTACAGCCAATACTATTCGTGTTCTACAAATAATGGTCTAAATTCTTCAATCGCATTAAAGCCAATTTGCATTGAAGAAACATGTTATAGCAGAACTGACTGTACATAACAGTTCTCTCCCTATATTTCAATACTCCCCTAAACAGTACATACACAGCCAACATTTACCAATATTGTACAGGCATTGTAGTTAACATATGTACATTAAGAATATTTACAAAACAAAAATGCAAAAATAAAACAGTCTACACTGACATGATCAGTTTCTCGGGAGGTTGGCAAGTCTTAGAAGAATATCTCCTCACCTCAGGAAACTTTTCTAGTGTACTCTCACCCTTCCAGAAGTTCTGCAGATATGTTCCTCTCTGATTAGCTGTTGTTGCAATGTGGCAGTACTGTTGTCATCTGATTATGGCCGATGCTGGCTTGAAGGCACATGAGTCCGTTGATCCCACTACTTCCATCTGGACAGCTCAATATTCTGAAGTACATCCATATGTTGGTGAGATACAGTGACTAGCTAGTCCATGTGTCTCCTCCAGTCCAGTTCATCCCTAGTCTGCACCGTATATGACAACAGACCAGTTTGTGCCACCACTGCTGTGATCTATAATCCCCAGACATCTAATTCTGGGTCAACATATGTCTCCTGTTTGGAATACATTGTACCTTGAGGCTTCAGTCCTTCTGACAGTTTGTCCTTCTTGATTTCACTCTACCATCTCTCTGGTCTCTTCCAGCCACAGTAATCTACAGTAGAGAAAGAGGCCATTTGGCCAATCAAATGTCCATTGATCTTTTGAAAAACATCCCACCCAGACTCTCACATTTACCATAGCTAATCTGCCTAATCTACACATCCATGAACACTATGGGGCAATTCAGCACGGCCAATCCACCTAATCTGCACATCTTCAGAGTGAGGGAGGAAACCGGAGCATTCGATGGAAACTCATGCATATACAGTGAGAACGTGCAAACTTCACACCATCAATCACCTGAGGCTGGAATCAAACCTAGGTTCTGGCATTGTGAGGCAGCAGTGCTGACCACTGAGCCATCCATGTTTGAGAAGTCAAACATTGTTCTCAGTTGGTGGCTGTACATTAATGATACCAGAGAGCACCAGGTCATCAAGTGTGACATGTTCCTGTATTTGTTGAGTTGTCATCCTAGTGGACCCTCCCTTTGTGAGGCCTTTAAGGCCTGCTTTGAAGTTTTACAAATGTTTCTGTCAGGACCTCTGTTGCAGGGTGATACAGAGCCATTCTTATATGCCAGAGTCCATGATTTTCCAGGTACTCCTCAAACTCTTGTACAATAAACTGTGGACCATTGTCACTCAATAGTTGTGCGAGGTTCCCAAACATAGCAAATATTTCTTCCAATTGCTCTATTGTTGCTTTTGTTTTACCAAAATGCAATACCTCCCATTTATAGAAATTAAACTCCATCTACCACTCCTCAGCCTATTAGTCCAATTGATCAAGATCCCTTTGTACTCTTAGGTAATCTTCACTGTCAACTATACTACCAATTTCAATGTATATAAAAGGAGAAGTATCCTAAGTGAATAGAGAAAGATTGACCAGACTTCATGACCACCACCTTAGGCCACTTGGAGTGGACATCCACGACCACTAGCAACATCTGTCCCTTTGCTGGTCCCGGAAATCAATGTGAATCTATTGTCACGGTGATTGACGCCATTCCCATGGGTGAAGGACAACAACAGTGGTGCCTTCCTTGTAAATGCACAGGATTCACCTGATCCCACTTTCTCCTCAATCTGGGAGTCCACCCTAAGCCACTAAAAGTAGCTCCTGACTACTACTTTAATTTACACATGTTGGGTGCCCTTCGTACATGTACACCAGCACCTTTCCCCTTAATGGGAAAGGGATAACAACTTTCATTCCCCGCATTAAACACCCATCCGATACAGACAACTCTCACCTTCTGGATAGGTAAAGGCATTATTCTGGGTGTTTTTTCTCTCAGGACTAAGTCCACTATTAGGATCAAGACACGGTATCTTGTCTTCATGGGAAACCTACATACTTTTCAGGTTTCAGTTGGGAACACCCTATTTCTCAGTAGTGGTAACATTTACATAGCATTCACACTGTCATGCTTCTTCGATTGTCAGTATCTGATTTCATATGAGAAGGCTGAAGGAGCTAGTGCCTATCTCTGCAAACGTGCTACCACCATTGATACGTTCCAAGAGTGGAGGTTAGCAATCTATGGCCTGTCAGTAGCACAAGTTGCCTCCTGTAAAAGAAACGGGTGAACCTTTTAACACTGAAAACAATGCTCAATCTTTCTCTATTCACTTAGGATACTTCTCCTTTTATATACATTGAAATTGGTAGTATAGTTGACAGTGAAGATTACCTAAGAGTACAAAGGGATCTTGATCAATTGGACTAATAGGCTGAGGAGTGGTAGATGGAGTTTAATTTCTATAAATGGGAGGTATTGCATTTTGGTAAAACAAATAATGGAAGGACTTATACAGTTAATGGTGGGGCCCTGAGTGGTGTTGTCAAAAAGAGAGTCCTACGGGTTCAGGTAGATAGTTCTTTGAAAGTTGTCTCACAGATAGACAGTGGTTAAGAAGGCATTTAGCATGCTTGTCTTTATTGCTTAGACTGCTGAGTCAGGTTGAGGTTGCACAGGACACAGTTCGTGAGGCAAGTTGTTGGAGGGAATTCTGAGGGACAGGATTTACACGTATTTGGAAAGGCAAGGACTGATTAGGGATGAGTTGAAAAATGTGGTGCTGGAAAAACACAGCAGGGCAGGCAGCATCCGAGGAGCAGGAGAATCGACGTTTCGGGCATAAGCCCTTCTTCAGGAATGAGGCTGGTGTGCCAAGCGGGCTGAGATAAAAGGTAGGGGGGGGAGGGAATTTGGGGGAGGGGCGCTGGGAATACGATAGGTGGAAGGTGAGGGTGAGCGTGATAGGCCGGAGAGGGGGTGGGGGCAGAGAGGTCGGGAAGAAGATTGCAGGTCAATAGGGCGGTGCTGAATCCGAGGGTTGGGACTGAGATAAGGTGGGGGGAGGGGAAATGAAGCTGGAGAAATCTACATTCATCCCATGTGGTTGGAGGGTTCCTAGGCGGAAGATGAGGCGCTCTTCCTCTAGACGTCGTGTGGCCAGGGTCTGGCGATGGAGGAGGCCAAGGACCTGCATGTCATTGGCGGAGTGGGAGAGGGAGCTAAAGTGTTCAGCCACGGGGAGGTTGGGTTGGTTGGTGCGGGTGTCCCAGAAGTGTTCCCTGAAACGTTCCGCAAGGCCGCCTACTTGCCTGGGATGGGAGAGTCCAGAACTAGAGGGCATAGGTTGAGGGTGAGAGGGGAAAGATATAAAAGGAACCCAAAGGGCAACTTTTACATGCAAAGGGCAGTGCATGTATGGAATGAGCTGCCAGAGGAAGTGGTGGAGGCTGGTACAATTGCAACATTTAAAAGGCATCTGGATGAGTATATGAATAGGAAGGGTTTGGAGGGATATGGTCTGGGTGCTGGCAAGTGGGACTAGATTGGGTTGGAATATCTGGTCGGCATGGACGAGTTGGACGAAGGGTCTGTTTCTGTGCTGTACATGTCTATGACTATGGCCTGTTCAAAATCTGTTGCAAACTCGTTTGAGAGTCTGCCAGCCTAATAACCACAGTCCAATTTAATTTTAATTACTATAATCGGGATTATCCAAATAATGCAGGGTAATCACCTCTCATGATATACAGAGGCAATTTGGCACACTTGTTCCCTAGCTGTATGTTTACCCACACATTGCCCTCCAGTGGCACCACTTTTTCCATGTATGTCTATAGTATAATTGTGACATGCTTCAATGTTAGTGCCTCTCAACTTTCCCTATATATTGATTTGGGAATCAGAGACAGTGCTGCACCTGTATCCACTTCCATCATTACTGTTTTCCTCTATAATTTGCTAAGAACCCACAAAAGATCAGCTTCAACCCGTACCAACAGGACGTTTAACCAAACCTCTGGCTCTGGGCCTTTTGCTTTTCCTGCAGACTCGGCTGACTCCCGGTTTACTCTCTGGCTGATGACATGTTCCTTATGGGAGAAAGTGAGGACTGCAGATGCTGGAGATCAGAGCTGAAAATGTGTTGCTGGAAAAGCACAGCAGGTCAGGCCACATCCAAGGACCAGTGGAATCGACGTTTCGGGAATGAGCCCTTCTTCAGGAATATTCCTGAAGAAGGGCTCATGCCCGAAACGTCGATTCTCCTGCTCCTTGGATGCTGCCTGACCTGCTGCGCTTTTCCAGTAACACATTTTCAGACATGTTCCTTATGCCTTGTTGTCTAAACTATCTCTTAGATACCCCATCTCTTGCTTGAATTGTGCAAGGTAATTTCAGGCAATATGGCCCACTTGCTTTCACCTGTGGCCCTATGCTTCTCGAGTCCAACATGTCCCCTTGAAACCACTCTTGCCACATCAGCAGTATTCTACAGTTTGAAGGTTCTATCACTTTATGCACCTAGGCATCACCATTCAATCATGTTGCTTTGCTGATGGCCAACTCCAACGAGGTAGCGGTTTTGAAAGCTGCCTTGAAATCAAGGTCTCTTCTTATTAGTAGCCTCCATTCGATGCCTTTGTGTCAGAAGCCACAAACCAAACAATCCCGCAAGTTATCTTGGAAGAACCTCTGAACTTGCAATGTTCTCCTAACTTTTTTAAGGCAGCCACAAATTAGGTGATACTCCCTCCTTCGTGCTGTACCTATTTATAAAAACAGAAACGTTCCACAATCATCAGTGGCTTTGATGCAAAATAATTTCTGAACACTCTGCATGTTCCTGGTATGTCTTCTTCATGGATTTCTCTGGGTACAACAGACTCTTTAGAACTGCAAAGATCTTGGTCCCATTGGTACTCGAGAAAACCGGGACCATATGTCCTCAGCCATTTTGTTCGCCTTTCAGTAGGCATTAATATGTTGAATGTACAGAATCCAACTTTCTGGCTCTTCATCAAATGGTCCCATTACTTCAAATTGACCTGTCATTTTATTACCTGCCATTCGAGTCTAGTATTCTTTCAGTCCGTATCACCTCGATGAACGTTCTCCACACCCGCCCCTCCCTCACCAACTGTGCTAGCACACTGTTCTTCCCTGAGGTCAATCACAACCCACGTCTCGATAGTTTTTGGTAAACTCTCAGGTGAGTACTTCCCTCTTCAGCTGTCAGTTGTGCCCAGAGGCCTCTCACGACCGTTGCTCTTAATCTGCCCTCCCAGTGCATACAGTTTTTTCCTGGCATTGACCATAGCCCAAATCTCTTGCAACTGCTCCCCTTGACGTTACCTCCTCCATCCTGTGCTATTTTTAAAGTCCAGGCAACATCCTTCCTACCAACAAAAATAAAAACAGCATTCGCACATGGGCTGTGGGCCGGATCCCAATCTTGTCACCAGTTATTATGTTTGTGCTTCACTAGAACCACAAGTAGAACACAAGGTAGATGGAGGGTAAAAGTAATTGGGAAATACCTCATTGAGCACCGCCTCAGTTTCACAGTCGAGTTTAAACTGCCTCCCCTAGCTCCTGCCTTCAGGTCACCTGACTCACAAAGGGCCAGCGCACAGCCAATTCCATTTATATATAACAAAAATATTGAGTGACAATTGGAAATAGCACAGATAATATGATTAAAGAAGTCAAAAGAAGAACACCAATTGTATCTCTGAACCTCCATGCAGAGTAGCTTTGTAATCATTCTACTATGAAATATTTACAAAAGATACAGAACATCAGAAAGGCTATCAAATTCCCTAGTGTGAATTAGATAGTAAGATTACTATGATAGTAAGTGTCCTGTTTCAATTTACATTTTTAAACAAAGAATGAAGTGATGCTTTTTATATTTAGCCGTTGCAGAATCAGACAAGCTAGTGATAAAAATGATAGCATTTGGAAACAAGTGGTTGCACAGAGTCAAAGCTGTAGATTTGTCTGTATAGAAATCTCTCTGAGAAAAAAAATCACAATATTGACACAATTCCTAAAGATGACAGAAATTATGAAGCCTCCAATCTCCAAGTTCGGTAAGAAATTAAAGATTTGAGGTACGAATGATATATCTCTGAGAATGGGTATCTATAAAGGATATTGTTGGGGAATAGCAGAATAAAATATTATTGTGTTTATGTGAAAATTTTTTGAAACTATACATGTATTAGATTTGGTTTTTGTGTAATAAGCTTAGGTTCTATTGTTAAAGAAAATTTGTAAGCTTGTGTGTGTACGTTCAGAGACTGTAACTAACTCCAAAATAAACTTGTTCAGTGGTGCCATCAGATCGGATCACATCACCACGTGTCAATCTAGTAAACATCTCTGAATCACCTTCAATGCAATTCATCCTTCAAATATTATACACAGTATTTGAGATGTGATCTAACCAATCATTGCTTTCTTACTTGGCACTTCCAAAACATTACTTTTATGTTCAATTCTACTTGTAATAAAGTATAACATCTTATTAGCCTTCTTGATTATATGCTGTATTTGCATACTAGGTATTTGCTAGTCATGCCATAGAACACCTAGATATCTCTGCACGTCAAAATTCAGCAATTATTCACTATTTAATGTACTATTTTTGTTTTTTACCTGCTAAACTGCACACTTTCCCACTTTGTATTCCATCTGCCAGATATCTGCCCACTTATTCAATCCATCCATATCAGTTTGCAAATTGTTTTCCTTCTTTACAACATACTTTTGACGCGTTTTAAAAGTAAATTTAGCTACCATGTCATTGCTCCCCACATCTACGTTACTGATGTAAAATAAACATGTTTGAGACCCCAGCACAGACCTTTGCTGGATTACATTCACCATATCTTGCCAATCAGACAGAGACTCAATATGTACATTCTGTTTTTTATCAGCTAACCAACTTCTATCCATTGCAAAATCTATTCTATACACCAGGGGATTTTATTTTCCAGAATAACATTTGACGTAGAAACTTATTAAATGCTTCTCAAAAATCGAAATAAAGTACATCTAGGGGCTTCCTATCCCCTGCATTGGCACATTTACAATAAAACGAAGATATGGCAATACTTCATGGAAATCACAGGTATGCCATCTGGTCGACACATATGGACCGATATTAGCAGGACCACCATTCTGAACGGAATTCAATATTTCGACCATGTGTGAAATCACCTTGATACCAATCACAGCAGAACACATCAAGAATACTTGCATTATATTGAGCTAAATGAGACAAACAAATATAACGACAGAATTTATGCCGGAGGAAATTTCAAAGGTGATGCTGTATTGCATGCAGAGAAAACACAATTCTGCCAATCATCCCTCCCAGAAAGTGCATTATTCACAGAGAATAGCAAACTGGAGAATATAGAATGAAATGTCATTATCTGTAATTGACATCAACACGCAGACAAGTGCAGTTTATTGACGTGAATGGTAAGGAAAGGTGACACAATTGAGGTATGTGTGGATCTAAGATGTTCAAGCTGCAAAGAGATACTAACACAAAATTGGGACAAAAGAAGAACTGAATTCTAAATTCAGAAGAACTATGCCAAGCATGGATATTGGTTGATTCACATAGCAAAAAAATCTCAAGAACACAATTTGGAAGATATTGCCTCCAGACACTTCCTTTTGGTCTATTTGACAATTCTAGAACAGAATTCTAGAAATTATTCCAGCATGCGTGCATATGAATAATATTGCTTTGATGGACAAAACCAAAGACGAGCACAGCCAAAAGCTACCACTAATGGAGCCAGTTTATCATGAAGAACTTGCCTTCAACAGCAGGAAGCTCCATGTGAATGTAGGACAGATCAACTGTTTTTGGCTCAAGGAATTCAGGTCAAAGGAAGATATACAACACATGCTAATCCCCCAAGAGAAAGAAGACATACTGATCTTTCTCCAATTTTTAGTGAACACCATACATAATAAACTTTCAATGAAGCACTATTACTAAGAGAGCTCTTAAGGAAAAAACATTCTGTATTTATGGTAGGAGGACCATCAGCATGTGCTCCAGTAACTCAAACAAGCACTGTCAGTAGAGGCTTATTCCTACAGCACTACCATCTAAGGAAGAAGACAATCCTGGAAGTGAATATATCTGAAAGTATCAGAAGCAAACCAATTGCATCCAAATATCTCTCGCAAGCAAATTCAATTATTTTAACCTACAATGAGAAACACTTACTGTAGTAATGGTATCAAGATTCCATATACAGTGGTGCCTTGGAATCCGACTTTAATTCGTTCCAGGAGGCTGTTCCGAGTGCGAAAAGTTCAGATTCTGAAACTATTTTCCCCATAAGAAATAATGGAAAGTGAATTAATCCGTTTCTGGACGCAAAAAATAAATATTTTCAAGACACTTTTAACTGCAAATACACATGGTTAAGGTAAAATAAGATGATTAAATGCCCTAAATATCAAGTAATAATAATAAAAACAAGAAATAAATGTACTAACATGAAAATAACTTCATTTACGTTAGTGAGGAGTGTTAATGGTGCATGTGGAAGCTGGAGAGGAGGAAGGAGGGAGAGGGTTTACTGCTTGGAAGGTGAGTTACCTTCCATAATAACATCAGGTAACTGTGCTTCTGCTGTTTGCTCTCTTTGTCTCTTCACTCTCGTAACACTAAGACCACTTGTGGAAGGCTAAGGCTCACTGGACTGGCTTTCTTTAGAGAACCACCTTTCCAAAATTGTCTGGTGTTGGCGACTTTTCTGAATTTTTCTGAAGTGGTCAATCGCATTGTCATTGAACATGTTTATGCTCCTGTTGACCACTGCCTTGTTAGGATGCCACTTTTAACAATGGCCTGTGTTTTAGACCACAGGAAGCACAGTTCCTTAATTTCAGCACTGGAAATGTTTCCACTAGCTTCCTCTTCCTCCTCTTAAGAAATTTCCTCTGCCACTTCTTGCTGCATCTTGTGGAAGTGCTGAAGTTCTTCTGTGATGTGTTCATTCTTGTGATCCTCCACTAACTCCTCCACATCCTCTTCACTCACTCCAAGCCCATGGACTTGCCCAGAGACACAATAACAGGCACAACAGACGGTTCTTCAAAGCCTTCAAAGTCTCTCCCTGCAACTCATTCAGGCCAGAATTTCTTCCAGCAAGAGTTCATTGTCCTCAGAGACATTTCCCTCCATGCTTTGTCTATGATTCCTTAAGCAATGGAGGATATTATAATGATCTTTCCAAAACTCTCTGAGGGTCAGTTCGGTCTTGTTTGTCACCTCAAAGCATCTCTGGAACATAGCCTTGGTGTACAGTTTTTTGAAATTTGAGATAACTTGCTGGTCCATGGGCTGGATGAGAGGAGTGGTATTGGGGGGCAAGAACTTTACCTTGATGAAGCTATATTCGCCCACCAAATCTTCTTCCAAGCCTGGAGGATGAGCAGGAGCGTTGCCCATCACAAAATGAGCATTCAGAGGTAGATTCTTTTCCTCAAGATAAGCCTTCACAGAAGGGGCAAACTCCTCATGAATCCACTCAGTAAAGAACTGCCTGGTAACCCATGCTTTCATGTTTGCCCTCCACATAACATTAAGCTTGCTCTTCATAACATTGTTCTTTTTGAACACACGTGGATTCTCTGAGTGGTACACAAGCAAAGGCTTTATCTTGCAGTCTCCACTAGCATTACCACACAAGCGAGTAAGTCTGTCTTTCATTGGCTTATGGCATGGTAAAGACTTCTCTTCCTTAGCTATATAGGTCCTCCTTGCATCTTTTTCCAGAAGAGGCCTGTCTCATCACAATTGAACACCTCAATGTTCACAAACTCACTAAATCTCTTCACAAACTTTGCCGCTGCATTCAAATTCGAACTAGCAGCCTCTCCATGCATAACAACACTGTGGATCCCATTTCTTTTCTTAAAGTTTCCAAACCACCTCCTACTAGCCTTAAACTCATCACTATCAGCATTACTTCCAGGCATGTCTTTTTTAAGGTCAGCATACAGGAGCCTGGCTTTCTCTCAAATTATGCCCTCAGAGATGGGATCACCAACCAATTGTTTTTCGTTTATCCACACTAAGAGGAGTTTTTCCACCTCTTCTATAAACTTCAATCTCTTAGAGGTCAGAGTCGTAATACCTTTTGCACATCGAGTCATAGAGATGTACAGCATGGAAACAGGCCCTTCTGTCCAACCCGTCCATGCCGACCAGACATCCCAACCCAGTCTAGTCCCACCTGCCAGCACCCGGCCCATATCCCTCCAAACCCTTCCTATTCATATACCCATCCAAATGCCTCTTAAATGTTGCATTTGTACCAGCCTCCACCACTTCCTCTGGCAGCTCATTCCATATACGTACCACCCTCTGCATGAAAAAGTTGCCCCTTAGGTCCCTTTTATATCTTTCCTCTCTCACCCTAAACCTATGCCCTCTAGTTCTGGACTCCCTGACCCCAGGGAAAAGACTTTGTCTATTTATCCTATCCATGCCCCTCATAATTTTGTAAACCTCTATAAGGTCACCCCTTAGCATCCGACGCTCCAGGGAAAACAGCCCCAGCCTATTCCAACCTCTCCCTATAGCTCAAATCCTCCAATCCTGGCAACATCCTTGTAAATCTTTTCTGAACCCTTTCAAGTTTCACAACATCTTTCCGATAGGAAGGAGACCAGAATTGCACACAATATTCCAACTGTGGCCTAAACAATGTCCTGTACAGCAGCAACATGACCTCCCAACTCCTGTATTCAATACTCTGACCAATAAAGGAAAGCATACCAAACACCTTCTTCACTATCCTATCTACCTGCGACTCCACTTTCAATGAGCTATGAACCTGCACTCCAAGGTCTCTTTGTTCAGCAACACTGAATTAAACTCCATCTGCCACTTCTCAGCCCATTGGCCCATCTTGTCCAGATCCTGTTGTAATCTGAGGTAACCCTCTTCCCTGTCCACTACACCTCCAATTTTGGTGTCATCTGCACATCAGCTGCTTTTATCACTTCTTTATTTTTCAGAATTGTACACACGATTCTCAAACATGGCAGCGAGATCAGACACACGCGTACCGCTCTCATGCTTAGTGATAAGTTCTTTCTTCAACTCAATTGTCGTACTCATGGATTTCCTCTTACTCTTATTTGTTTCACTGCTCCTCTTGGGTGCCATGGTGAATGCACTAGGGTGATAATTAAAAAAACCCAGCACAAATCAAGGTGAAAATACAAGGTAAACTAATGATGGACACACGAGAGATGCTTTCACGACTACTTCCCAGGACGAACTGAACAAACAAAGTGCGACCTGAATGGTACGTGGTGTTCGGATTCTGAAAATGTGTTCGGATTTTAGGGCAAAATTTTCTCGAAATAATTGTTCAGATTCCAATTATTTCGAACAATAGGGCGTTCAGATTCTGGGATCAGCACTGTATATCTGTTTAGTAAGCAGTTCACTGTGGAAATGAATCACAAACCACTGGAAACAGCTTGGCGCAAACCAAGTAAGTGCATCAACTAGACTACAACAAATATTAGTAAAAATACAGGATCTAAATTTGATGTCTGCTACAAGTCTGTTGAAAGACTACCTTAGGTATATACAGCAGATTACTAAATCCAATTAAGAATACAAGAAATTCCATCTGGCTTACAAATTGATGACATAGCTGATCTGATGAATTATGGTCAGCACAAATTCAAGCCACTTCAGGGAAAAAAAGCAAATTATCCAAGACTGAAGGCATTAGGGAAAGATCGGTGCTGGGAACACAACTGTTTATAATTTATAGAAATTATTATTCAACAGATGTGGGCATCACTAGCGAGATCAGTATTTACTGCCCATCTCTAATTGCCCAGAGGGCAATTAAGAATTAACCACATTGCTGGAGTCACATATAGACCAGACCAGGCAAGGAAGTTTCTGCTGTGAACCAGATGGATTTTTCTGACAATAGATTCATGATAGATATTAGACTCTTAATTCCAAATGTTTATTGAATTCAAATTTCACCATTGGCACAGTGGGATTTGAACTCACATCCTCAGAATATTACCTGGGTCTCTAGTCCACTAAGCCTTCACCTCCATTTAGATGAAGGAATGGATGGTGTAGATAGGTAGGAAAGTAAAATGAAGGACTGTGGATGCTAATGATCTGAAACATACAAAAACAGAAATTGCTGGAGAAACTCAGTGTGTCTGGTGGCATCTGTGAAAAGAAAATACAGTTAACATTTTAAGTCCAATGACCCTTCCTCAGAACTGAAATTCTGGCTAGTTTTAAAGGTTTGTATTAGAGACCCAAGTTCTGCTAAGAGTGCCAACTTATCTCCTTGTAGACACCACCATTCATTTCTCCCACATCTTCCATCAGTGCCCACACGGTGGATTACCATTTGTCATTCTTCTGGATGCATTTACACGGGCATCGTATTTGCACTCTGAAGTGGCTCCTGGCTTACGGTATCAACACAGTCACCTGCCTGCCATTCATCACACACATCATTGTTTACTCACTTGATATGTCCATTTTTCGAAAGTACTACATTTTCTTATTGTGTGCTTCTAGCATCTGATTCTGGTTTCAATTTGTTGGAGAAACAGGTTTGGTATAATAATTGTAGCCTGATTAGCTTTATCACTTGCTGCCTTTTCCAACAATCCTTAGATTGTTGTAGTGGGTCATCAGGTGGCCAAACTTTTATTTTAATTTTATCAATCAGGTTCCTATTTATGTTATTTCAACTGATCCCATTCCTCAGCTGCGGGACATCTAGCGCAAACATCTTCAGCTGCTTCAGACCTTCCCTCATGCCAGATGACTTGAAAAATGACTACAGGGTGGCATGGTGACTCAGTGGTTAGCACTGCTTTCTCACAACACAAGGTATCAGCGTCTGATTTCAATGTCTGTGTGGAGTTTGGACATTCATCTCATGTCTGGGGGATTTCCCCAGGATGCTCTGGTTTCCTTCTATAGTCCAAAGATATGCAGGATAGGTGAATTAGCCATGGAAAATGCAGAGTTACAGGGATATGGTGGGGTGGAGTGGGGTCAGTCTTGGTGGGATCCTGTTGACTTGTTAGGCTGAATGGTATGTTTCCACGCTGTGGGGCTTCCACGATTCTTAAAGCAGAGGTGGAGATGCTCACTGACAATTGCACAATGTTCAGTACTATTTGCAACTTGTACTTTCGGTAAGATGGCAGTGGAGTCGGGCCTGTGAGCCTGGGGATCATCGGCTCTGTCTGGTTTCATTTTTTATTTATTTTCTTTCTCTTTTGTTTTACACAACTCTTGTTGAAGAGCTCGGTGCTGGGGATAGCATTGGTGGCGGCAAGTGAACCCAGCAGCATCAGAGGAGAGTTTGGGTTCCTGGTGGTTTCTGCATCAGCAAGGTGGTCCTAGCACCGACTCAGGACTGCTGTGGCGGAGGTGAGTTTAGGTTCCCAGCAGCAACTGTGTCTAGCACAGATTCATGGAGACAGTGACGGAGGCATGTTTGGGCCCAGTACGAGGCCCAGCGGCATCGGCAGCAGCTGCATCATCGAGGGCAGACCGAAGTGAACTAATGACGACAGTGAGGTCGATTTAAGATCGATGCAATACCCAGTGGAATCAGCGGTTTCTGCATCGGAGAGATCCTGTGTGGACTCACAATGGCACGGGCTTTGGGAGGCGAGATGGCACCAAACACTGGTGACTTTCATTCCACCAGCAGCGGCGCAATGGGACTCTTTTTGAAGGGGACTCGTACCTCGCCACCAGGCCCATGGCCTATGGTGATGCACCTAACAAGAAGGATTGTAAGGTTGAATACTTTTTCATAACTTTTCTTTTTGCCTTTATATTCTTTGTTTTTGGTTTGTTTTTGTTTTTGGTTGGCGCCTGAGAAACATGACACTATACAACTTATATCATCATACTTTCTCACACCTTCCAATCACATAACCACCTAGAAGAATAAAGGCAACAGATATATGGGAACACTATCACGTGCAAGTTCCCCACCAAGCTTCTCATATTCCTAGCCGGAAAATATATCAACATTCCTTCATTGTCATTGGGTCAAAATTCTGAAATTCGCTTCTCAAGGACGTTGTGGGTCTACATACATCCCCTGGACTGCAACAGTACAAGAAGGCAGCTCATCACTACCTTTTCAGGGCAAGTAGCTACGGGCAATAAATGCTTGCCAGCCAGGTACACTCACATCCCACAAAATACATAAAAAAACCCTCAAGTTCTGCATTATCAACTGTCTTTAACTTATTGTAAGGTATTTCATATCAAAACCATATTCTAGGGACCCTCCCAAACAAGGATGCCTATGTCCCGAACTTATTTCATTCACTTGCTCTACGCTAAATTATAATTTGAGAAGTCTTTTCCTCCTCTGGAATTCATTTAAACTTAGTCCCTGAATTAAATTAGACTGCACCTGCATGCCCAAATCTTCCTAATGCAACTTGGATTTCTCGAATTGCTTTAAATATACTAATCTGTTGGCTTTTAACCTAGTACCATTGCACCTGGGGCTTACCTGATTTGGCTTTTACCTCGCTTCCAAAATCAAGCAGGGTCTTGGGTCTAAGATTAGAGTCTACCCACTGAACTTCCATTTCAGCAAGTGCAACAATCTGTGAGGAAAAGTAGAAAATATTCACTAGATTGATGGTTGTTTTCACAGAGATCTGGGGAACCCTTCTGGCTATGCCACTGAATAGGAAAAATTTTAACCCTTTGATCCCTTAACGTCCAAACAAAACTTAGGTGTGTTTAAGCAATTATTCATGCATGCATGGGATATGTATCCTTCAAAAATAGCATCCAACTATCTGATTTTTTTACAAAACAATGATTTTATACTAATTTTACAGATAATAGTTTGCCTTTAAAAAGGTTACATGCTCTCACGTCTATTCAATAGTACACGTTCTGCTCTAAATTACATTTAGTACCCATAATTAAGTTATCCAATCAAATTCAAATCTGTATACATGATAATGTCCAATCAAATTTTACATGTTCATGAATATATTAATCAAATTGTTCCATATTCACAAGGATATTATCCAATCAAATCTACTCAGACAAGATTTCCAAGGATGTTACCAGGGTTGGAGGGTTTGAATAGAGAGAGGCTGAATAGGCTGGGGTTGTTTTCCCTGTAGTGTCGGAGGCTGAGAGGTGAACTCATAGAGCTTTATAAAATAATGAGGGGAATGGATAGGGTAAATAGGTAAATATGTTGGGAGAGTCCAGAACTAGAGGGTATAGGTTTAAGGTGAGAAGGGAAAGATTTAAAAGGGACCTAAGGGGTAACTTTTTCATGCAAAGTGTGGTGCGTGTATGGAATGAGCTGCCAGAGGAAGTGGTGAAGGCTGGTACAATTACAACATTTAAAAGGCATCTGGATGGGTATATGAACAGGAAGATCTGAGAGAGATATGTGTAAAGTGCTGGCAAATGGGACTAGATTAATTTAGGATATCTGGTTGGCATAGACGATATGTACATCTCTATGACTCAATTACACGTTCAAATGTTCGAGCTGTACATACATAATTTGGGGTTATCAAAACTCTTTGTTGTCCTTTTACCCCTTTAGGTGATAAGCTCATAGGGATCATATTATTCAAGAATGCTTTTGCTGGTAGATAAATTATTTTTGAGACTGAAAAATACATCGGTGATCTTCCTTCTTATGTGTGGAGCATTTCAAGGTAAATTTCGAAAAGGAAATACATTTCAATTAGAGTCATAGAGATGTTCAGCACAGAAACAGACTGTTCGGTCCAACTCGTCCATACAGACCAGATATCCCAAACCAATCTAGTCCCACCTGCCAGCACCTATCCCTCCAAACCCTTTCTATTCATATACCCATCCAGATGCCTTTTAAATGTTGCAATTGTACTAGCCTCCACCACTTCCTCTGGCAGCTCATTCCATACACATTCCGTCCTCTGAGTGAAAACGTTGCCTCATAGGTCTCTATTATATCTTTCAATGCTCACCCTAAACCTATGCCCTCTTCTGGACTTCCCCACCCCAGGGAAAAGACTTTGTCTATTTATCCTAACCATGCCCCTCATGATATTATAAGCTTCTGTAAGGTCACCCCTTTGCCTCCGACGCTCCAGGGAAAACAGCCCTAGCCTATTCAACCTCTCTCTATAGCTCAAACCCATCAACCCTGGCAACATCCTTGTAAATCTTTTCTGGACCCTTTAAAGTTTCACAACATCTTTCTGATAGGGAGACCAGAATTGCACACAATATTCCAACAGTGGCCTAACCAAAGTCCTGTACAGCTGCAACATGACCTCCCAACTCCTATACTCAATACTTTGACCAATAAAAGAAAGCATACTAAACACCTTCTTCACTATCCTATCTACCTGCGATTCCATTTTCAAGGAGCTAAGAACCTGCACTCCAAGGTCTTTTTGTTCAGCAACACTTCTTAGGACCTTACCATTAAGTGTATAAGTCCTGCTAAGATTTGCTTTCCCAAAATGCAGCACCTCACATTTATCCGAATTAAATTCCATCTGCTTATTGGTGCATCTAATCAAGATCCCGTTGTAATCTGAGGTAACCTTCTTCTCTGTCCACTAGAACTCCCATTTTGGTGTCATCTGCAAACTTATTAACTATACCTCTTATGCTCACATCCAAATCATTTATATAAATGATTAAAAGCAGAGAACCGAGCACCAATCCTTGTGACACACTGCTCGTCACAGACCTGTCTGAAAAGCATCCCTCCACCACCACCCTCTGTCTTCTACCTTTGAGCCAGTTCGGTATCCAAATGGCGAGTTTCCTCTGTATTCTGTGAGATCTAACCTTGCTCACCAGTCTCCCATGGGGAACCTTGTCGAATGCCTTACTGAAGTCCATATAGATCACATCTACCAATCTGCCCTCATCAATCCTCTTTGTTACTTCTTCAAAAAACTTAATTAAATGTGTGAGACATGACTTCCCACGGATAAAGCCATGTTGACAATCCCTAATCAGCCCTTGCCTTTCCAAATACATGTACATCCTGTCCCTCAAGATTCCATCCAACAACTTGCCCACCACAGACGTCAGGCTCACTGGTCTATAGTTCCCTTGCTTGTCCTTACCACCCTTCTTAAACAGTGGCACCGCGTTGCCAACCTCCAGTCTTCCGGCACCTCACCTGTGACTATCGATGATACAAATATCTGAGTAAGAGGCCCAGCAATCCCTTCTCTAGTTTGCCACAGAGTTCTAAGGTACACCTGATCAGGTCCTGGGGATTTATGCACTTTTGTGCGTTTCAAGACATTCAGCATTTCCTCCTCTGTGATATGGACATTTTTAAAGATATCACCATCCAGTTCACTACATTCTATATCTTCTATGTCCTTTTCCACAGTAAATGCTGATGCAAAAGACTCAGAATATTCAGACAGAAGTTGAAACCAAGACACCTTTGTAAGTCATGTTTGTTATGTGGTATAGACATCTTTTGTACACCAGTTTTGCTAAGATCAGATCTAATACCGTTTGAAAAATATACGGACCCAGAGAAGTTGACTCGACTCAAGTTGATTTGATATTTTTTGCTGTTGAAAATGAGAATGTTTTCTTGCCACTAATGAAGGTTTGTGTCGTGACCATATTTAGTTTCCCTGAGAACTGCAAAGTCATCTAAAAACAGAAAGGACCCATGAGCTTCTCCATAATACGATCCATATGTTGTTGGAACACATCTTCACTAACCGACAATTCAAATGGCAATCTTACAAAATGGTACGAACTAAAAGAGGTTCCGAAAAGGGCCAGACCTTGATGAAAGATTTATGGACCAAACTCCATTTTAGGCACTAAGGTTAGAAAAATGTTGTGCCTAAAAATTTAGGATTATGTTCTTCCAGAATACAAATCTTATGAAGTCATCATTTTAGTGCAATGTTCAGTCACCTTGGATCCAAACATATGGAGACTGCCATCTTTCTTCAAAGATGGCAGTGCTTAACTTTACGAATCATGTCATTTAGTAGCATGAAATTCAACACAAGATGGGCTTACCTGAATGTAAATACTATGTGTATAAGTATAGCTGGTGTTGGGTTTGACATCATCCTTCAGAAATTACAGACAGAATCAAACTGGTCTAGTCTGATGTTAGTTAGAACTTAGATAAATTCAGTATTGAGATCTAGAATCTTTGGTGTTGCAATTAATACACTGGCTCCGTTGAACATCTTGATATGTAGATCTATGCGTATTGGTTGACCAGAGATAGAAGGTTCACTAAATCAACAATAAGAAATGTTTGAGATGTCCATCAAAGGGACATATTGACATTTAAGATAGATAATGCATGGGATTTCAGGCCTGTTATAAGCAGATAGCTCATGTGTGTACTTCACTGGACTACATTCGGGCATTTTGTGTAAGATGCATAAAGGGCTGATATTTGCATGGCTGGTATTAATCTTGGCATATATGGCATATTGGTCATTCTTTTTGAAGCATATTATTTGGATGGAGATAAATGCTTCAACTTTTGTGATGGTGTCCATGTGGTGTGTCAAATTGTATTATCTGACTGAAGACTGCAAGCTGTAACCTCTGCAGTTACCGACTTTGCTCCTTGGTCGTTCTTTCTTTCTTCACATGCAGCTGGGGAGAATTTTGTGCTGCACTTTGGGTTCCTCAGAATACTTGGACTTATTGTATCTTAATCCTCTCTCATAGAACATAACTTTCAGATGCCATAAAATGTCAGACAATGTTTTGATGGAAAAGAAAATTCACATCTCGCACAAGATTTGAATTGTTTGCTGACCTTGTAATAGCCTGAAATAGTTGTTGTAGTGTCAAGCACTTGCAGATCCTGTTACAACTGTTTTGAAATTGTGTCCCTCATCTGCTACTAAGTCAATAATATAGTCTTCCTGCTTGTCTGAAGTGTTTCTCAGAAAGATTTGGTTTGTATAGAGGCAATAACCATGGGCACCTATCTTATATCTACTGGTTCCCTTATATCAACTGTTACCTCCTTAAAAAGATGTAATAAGTTTGTCAGACCTGATTTCCCCTTTTATGAAGTCATGTTAACTTTTGCTTTTATTATGTATTTCTAAATACTCTATCATTATACCGTTTATAATAGATTCTAACATTTTCCTAATTACAGATGTTGAGCTAACTGGCCTATTGTATAGTTATTTATTTATTGAACATAGAACATTACACAGCAGTACAGGCCTTTCGGCCCTCGATGTTGCGCCGACCTGTCACACCAATCCGAAGCCCATCTAACCCACACTATTCCATGTACGTCCATATGCTTGTCCAATGACAACTTAAATGTACTTAAAGTTGGCGAATCTACTACCGTTACAGCAAAGCATTCCATACCCTTACTACTCTCTGAGTAAAGAAACTACCTCTGACATCTGTCCTATATCTATCACCCCTCAGTTTAAAGCTATGCCCCCTTGTGCTCGCCGTCACCATACTTGGAAAAAGACTCTCCCTGTCCACCCTATCTAACCCTCTGATTATCTTATATAATTGGTTTCATTGGTCTATAATTACGTGGGTCATCTCTGCTGTCCTTCTTGAACAAGGGCACAACATTTGCAATCCTCCAGTTCTCAGGTACTAAACCTGTAGACAATCACGACTCAAATATCAAAGCCAAAGGCTCTGCTATCTCCTCCCTAGCTTCCCAGAGAATCATTGGATAAATCCCATCCGGCCCAAGGGACTTGTCTACTTTCACTCCTTCTAGAATTGATAATACCTTCTCCTTACTAACCTCTATACTTTTTTCTAGTCTAATCTCCCTCCCTTTTTGAATAAGGGCATTACATTGAAAGCTTCCCAATTTTTTGGGACTTTTCCAGAATCTACAGCTTCTTGGAATACATCCACTATCTCTGTAGCAACTTCCTTTAAATTCCTAAGATGCAACTCGAGGTCCAGGGGACTTATTGGCATTTTGTTCTGTTAGCTTTCCTTGTACGTTTTCTCTAGTGATAGTTATTGTGCTTATTACGTCCTGCCTATAGCACCTTGATTATTTAGCATTTTTTGATTGCTATTAACATCCTCTATCATTAAGACTGGTGTAAAGTATTTATTTACTTTTCTGCCACTCCATTACTCCCCCATTATTATTTCCAGCCTTGCTCTCTAAATATATATATATTTTAGCCTATTACTTTTTAATATATATTTAAAGAAGCTCTTACTATCTGTTTTTTACATGACTAGTCAGTTTGCCCACATTTATTTTCCCCCTCTATTTCAATTTGGTCATTTTTTGTTGTGTTTTAGAAGCACTTTCTTGATTCTCTGGTTTACCGCTAACCTTTAGCACACTGTATAATTTTTTTCTTTCATTTTGATATATTCATAAATTTCCTTGATTAGCCATGGTCACTTTATCACTTTCCTGAAATCTTTCTTCCTCACACTTATCCCTACATAATTACCATTATTTAAATGTAGCACTGTTCTCACTCTCAAACTGAATGCTAAAATCATGGATATTGTTTCCTAGCAAATCTTTTACTGTGTGAAAATTTGATAACCCTGCTTGATTACACATGACCTGATTTACTGTCAATTTATTGTCCAATAAATGTCCCAAATACGCTCTGAATTATTCTGTATGGCTACCTTTGCCAATTTATTTTTCCTCATCTATATAAAGACTAAAGTCACTCATGATTAATCTCCTGCATTTCCTATATGCCCTCAAGCTATTGTTCGGAGGTCGAGAGGCAACTCCCACCAATGTCTTCTTCCTCTTGTACTCTGTACCTCCATCATATGTATTCGATAACATCCAAACCAAGATAATTTCTTGCAATTGTATTTAGTCCATTTCGTACTAACAAAGATACCTCACTGTGGATTTTTTACTCTAATAAACTCTATAGTAATATAAGCTTCAGTAAATAAATGATTAGAAAATGCAATCCAAGTCTGCAGAACATTTACAATCAAAATATTCTTTCCATTGTGTCTGAGAAGAAACATGGCAAAAAGTTACAATGCAGAGTCTAATACTTGTTGGATTCAAACGACCTTAGATCGAATATAGTTAACTGAGTGGAGTAAAGGCGTCGGATGTTGGGTTGTTGATCATTGGTTGGCTCAACGTGGAGATGCCGGTGTTATGACTGGGGTGGACAAAATTAAAAATCACAGAACACCAGGTTATAGTCCAACAGGTGGATGTCGAAGTATAAGCTTTCGGAGCGCTACTCCTTCGTCAGGCAGCGCTCGGAAAACGTGGACGTCCAAATAAACCTAATGGACTATAACCTGGTGTGTGATTTTTAACATTGGTTGGCTCAGTATTGATAGGCAAGCAACAAAGACAGAGACCAAGATGAAGCATACATCTGAAATAAAAACACTCGACACTCTTGAAAGTCTCATAACCCCTATGTATTATAACATGAATAAGTAAGTAATACATAAATTGAATAATACTATTTAAAACTATCATCGCCTATTTCTCTTATAGTCGTCGTGAAGTCCAATGTTTCCTGCTACGTATACAGTACTCCTTTATCAAGGGTTTAAGTTGCAGCAGAATTACTTTGGTTCTGATGAGAAAGTCTGCTGACATAGCTTAAAACAGAAAGTTCCACTGCAGTCACTGCTCGTCAGCCATATCAATAAAATACCTACCACAATTCAACGGTTGTTCTAAAATTGAATGGTTGCAAGCCGATTAACCATCAGATGAACAGAACACAAAATATTCGCACATCCAAAGTTCCCCTCGAGACGTTATATGTTATATTGTCTTGCCGTGTGTTAGGGCAGCTGAATGAACATCTCCTCGTCAAAGGATGGCAGATAAACGTTCGACAACTGAACATCTGTGCGATGAGGAAAAAAAATCAAGGAATTGAAACGCAAAGCAAAAATGCAATGCAGCAAACAGCGAACATTCACCGCTCCAAACAAGACAAAAACCATCTTCTTTGCCCACTGCCGTTTCTGGCGGCGCACGCGCCAATTGAAAACCAGCGCCTACGTTCTGGTGCAAGGATATGATCGCGCGGTTGGCCGTTGGTGGTGAAACGCCTCATTGGTGTTTTGCCTGTTTCAGAAGATGATCTCGCGCTGTTGCACCTCTGTCCCCGCCCCCTTTCCCCACTGTTCCCCTCTGCACATGGTCTTCGCTTGAGATTGGATCCGCCGCGTGCTCGTGTGGGCGGTTGGAGCAACGGGTGAGCGCGGTAATGGCGTCGTGCTCTTCCGAGAAGGATATCACCTGCGAGGCCCAAGTAAGTCACTCAGCGGAGATTGAGCTGGATGATAAGAGCTCTGGAGAAAACAGCTCTGTTCGACCCCTGACTTCGTCCCCTCGGCCGGTGAGAGCTGCTCAGCGGGAGATGAAGCGCAAGCCGGCAGACTCAGAGGAATTGGAAGAAGCGAATGTTCTGCCGCCGGTCTACGTGTCAACTGTCAAATTCACGCCGGAGAGCAGGGTGAACCTGTACTGTGATCAGATTTTAGCTTCTTGCAAGGTACAAAGTGGAGGGAAAAATGATTCAGCAACTAGGCAGTTGATGATTAGCGTTAAGATATAGGGAAGGAGTGGGCTGCCAAAATGACCAAAGACGAGGAGCAAAAGCTGCGGCCAGAATATGATACTGTTGGGATGGCGGGATAAATATAACTTTTTTTAAATTCTAGGCTCCCATTTGTTGTGCACGCCAACCTGGAAACTTGCAAAACTTGGCGAGTTATTCTAAACACATGACAGCTTTAAAACGACTTAATAGTGCAATTTAGCCCAGCCTACTGAAGCATTATTGTAATGCATATGAATTACACCCAAATTCTGTCACCTGTAGAAATGATTATGACATATTTTGTCGAGGTTTTATTGTAAAGCAGTTATGACGAATTTGACGATGTATTGGCACCCCCATTGCTGCAGTAAAAAAAATGGGATGGAGGCATTTCACACATCATTCCCCTCCTTAATTCACACTTGTTCCCTCTTCCTGTAAAATTTCCAGTCGCCCTACATCTTCTACTGGGATGGCATTCTTGTTTACCACTTCGTCCCTGCATGTTTCAAATCACGCTGGTATTCTTTGCAACTCCAGTAGTTGTACAAGGATTTATCTTTGCTTTCTGTCTGCAATTATGGTCCAGATCTTCTAGTCAGCATTGGAGAGGATGCATTCCAGCACAGTCAATATATCAACAATACCTTTAGACGACATGTCCATGATACCATCACTGTAGCATAGTATATGATCTGAGGGTATAAAGGTCTCATTTGCCATCTCACTTGGGGATCATTTGAAGCATGAGATGCTATGAGAAGCTTGCTCTCAGTTGTAATCTAATAACTTGACTTTAGGACAGACAATGCTATCTCTATGAATGTAACATAACTACATAGCTAATTGTAATAAATGTTGGATTCTTCAATACCACACCTTCCGCACCTTGTTTCTTATGTCAGGTTGATTTCATAATTATTGCAACATCAGATAAAATACCCCACTAGAGGCAAAACCACGAGTGTCCAAAGCTAACTATGATTTAATCAATCCACATGCCTTTGCATATTCTGACACCAGATCCAGCACAGATTCAGGGGTGAACACAGATGGAGGCTAAATGTCAAGTGTAATTCCTATGCATCTGTGCCTGCTTTTCCTATGAATAGTTCATTATTACATTGTTTTGAATGGAGCTGTCAACCCTGACACTGCATTCTCCCCTCGTTGACAGTGCTGTCACAACCTATTGCCAACATTTTAAAATGCTCCAACCTTTCCTCACCCCCAATAACGTTTACCCACTTCCCTCAACTCTTAACAATGTTCAGTCCTCTCCTTCATCCTGAAAGTATTCACCCCTTCCTTGTCCCTGACAATATTCAGCCCATTAACCTCTCTTTACCTCATAAAAAAAACTGAAGCCACCATCCTGTATTTCCTGATTACACTGAAAGTTTGGAAGTTGAGTGGCATGGGCTGACCTACTCTTTGATGGGGTAGGAGGGTGAACGATGTTTGGGATATTGGACTACTATCATGTGCTAGTTGATTTACTTATGGATAAAACGAGCATATTTCTATGAAAGTAAATCCATTTAAAAATCAAGATAAATATAATGAAAACTGCCAAAGTCTGTATGGCTCTGGCCATCTGATTCCCTGTCATTAGAATTATGAATCCTGAACGAATACCACTGATGTCTATGTTCTTTTTCAGGATTCCAGTGTGCATTAGCAATGTAATTTGAATTGGAGGCCTCTCCCATATTGGAAAATCTGAGTCTACATTCTGTACAAAATTATCCTGAAATCACAAATTCCAATTCATATCAGCTTACCCTCCCGAACAGCAAGAGTAGCAGATGTGGATGAGATGAGAAACAGAGGGCAACATAATGAACAGGAAACTAAGAGAGGAATGTAAATTTCATGTTAGGTACAGGAATTGGACCACTATGGGACCAATATTCATGCCTAAGCCCATCTGCTAAGATTCAAACTGGGATTGAATTTCTACAGATGTTCTCCTGCTTCTCTGCTATAACTTGAGCGTATGAGTCATGAGACCATGCAACTATTGAGTAAATGTTATTTGTGTTGTGTTCTTGGTTTTTTACTGAATTACAGAGGATGAATCGGAGAACCCCACAGAAATTCAATCTGTTAAATTTGTCTTTAATCAAAACCATCTTCCAATCAAAAATAATCGAAATATTATCTTACTATAATTACATGGATTATTAATTGAAAATGAAATGCATTATGTGATAGTCATTATTCCTTTGAAAATTTAAAGTCACCGATTACATGAAACATGATGGCTGCCCACCCAATAAAATAAAATTACAGATGCTGGAAATGTGAGAAAAAGTATATTCATGTTAGAAATAAACAGATCAGTCAGGAGCTGCAAAGAGAAGAGGATTGAAATAATTCACCAGACTCTGTGAAGGTACCTGCCATCAGATTGGAAAATAGTTTATGTAATACTATTTCACATAACATTTGAGACAGAGGTAAGGAGAATCGTTTTCCTCAGAGGGTTGTGAGCCTTTGGAACTCTTGCTCAACAAGTGGTGAAAACATAGTACTTGGTTATTTTAAGGCGGAGGTAGATAGATTCTAGACAAGGCGATGAAAGGTTATTGGGAGTAGGTGATAATGTAGATTAATCAGATGAGCTGTGATCTTGAATGGTCCAGCAGGCTCAAAGGCACTATTGGCCTAATGCTGCTCCTATATTTACAACTCCTCCTTTATTCAAGAAAGGAGGGAGACATAAGGAAGAAAACTACAGGTCAATAAGCCTAAAATTTATCGTAGGGAAATGCTGGAATCAGTTATTTTAAAAGTTATTGGAGGGTCTTGAGAAAAATTTAGGGATAAATGGGGCTTGATTTCCAGTGCGCTATCCCAATGAATCATGACACTAACAATTTACATTGTAGTAAAAGGATCGAGAAATCATGATGCCACACTTGGATTAAAGACTAACTAGTGAAGAGAAGGCAAAGTTAGGAAACTGAGGTTTTTATACATTAATACTAAATGTATGATAAACATAAATTTACCAGACCCTGATCTTATAGTTACACTCAATAAGTGGTAATTTGTCTTTGTATCCATATGCTCTCAAGACTGTCTGATTTTTGAGTTTAGTATCTAATATTAAATTTTTTAATTAGTTGTCATATGTAATGTGATCTGCTGTGGTTTAGTGTAGTGTGGTCTAACTCCACCCACACTTATTTATGTCCAGTGATTTCCAGCTCCATGACATCATCACAATGTTTTTTTTCAGGTACTGGAGCCCTTGTTCAACATCCCTCCTCACACATTTCTTTCAAATAAACATTGATGAACAGTTACATATCTACTTAAATAAATAATGTAGATTGCTTACAACATTTACTCAACATTTTCTTCCTCGGCTCTCTTAGATTAGATTACTTACAGTGTGGAAACAGGCCCTTCGGCCCAACAAGTCCACACCGACCCGCTTAAGCGCAACCCACCCATTCCCCTACATTTACCCCTTTACCTAACACTATGGGCAATTTAGCATGGCCAATTCACCTGACCTGCACATCTTTGGATTAGATTAGATTAGATTAGATTACTTACAGTGTGGAAACAGGCCCTTCGGCCCAACAAGACCACACCGCCCCGCCGAAGCACAACCAACCCATACCCCTACATTTCCCCCTTACCTAACACTACGGGCAATTTAGCATGGCCAATTCACCTGACCTGCACATCTTTGTGACTGTGGGAGGAAACCAGAGCATCCGGAGGAAACCCACGCAGACACGGGGAGAACGTGCAAACTCCACACAGTCAGTCGCCTGAGGCGGGAATTGAATCCGGGTCTCTGACGCTGTGAGGCAGCAGTGCTAACCACTGTGCCACCGTGCCGCGCACATCTTTGTGACTGTGGGAGCAAACCGGAGCACCCGGAGGAAACCCACGCAGACACAGGGAGAATTTGCAAACTCCACACAGTCAGCCGCCTGAGGCGGGAATTGAACACGGGTCTCTGGCGCTGTGAGGCAGCAGTGCTAACCACTGTGCCGCCCACAATGGATGGTAGTGGCAAAGTGGAATTCCACAGGGGTCCATACTGGGACCACAGCTACTCATAGATTAATGTTCTGGGCGAAGGAACTGAGTTAAGTTTGCTGAATATACAAAGACAGGTAGAGGGACAGGTGGTATTGAGGAAGCAGGCATGCTGCAGAAGGACCTAGACAGGGTGGGAGAGGGGGCAAAGAGATGGCAGATGAAATGCAGTGTGGGAAAGTGTGAGATAATGTATTTTGAATTGAATTTATTGTCACGTGTACCGACGCACAGTGAAAAGCTTTGTCTTGCGAGCAATACAGGCAGATCACATAGTTAAGTAGCATAATTCGGAGATGCCGGTGTTGGACTGGGGTGTACAAAGTTAAAAATCACACAACACCAGGTTATAGTCCAACAGGTTTAATTGGAAGCACACTAGCTTTCGGAGCGACGCTCCTTCATCAGGTGATCAGGTTGATCACCTGATGAAGGAGCGTCGCTCCGAAAGCTAGTGTGCTTCCAATTAAACCTGTTGGACTATAACCTGGTGTTGTGTGATTTTTAACTTAAGTAGCATAGATAGTAAATAATAGGTAAACAGCAGCAAAAACAAAAACACAAGTACAGGTGAATGTTAAGAGTTTGTGAGTCCATTCAGTATTCTAACAATAGTAGGGTACAATTGTTTAGGCTTCTGTACCTTCTCCCTGATGATAGAGGTTGTAGAAAAATCATTGCCAAAGTGGGATGGATCTTTAAGAATGCTGGCGGCCTTTCCTTGACAGCGGGCCTGGTAGATGGATTCTATAGATGGAAAGTTGGTCTTTGTGATTGTCCAGGCTGATTTCACTACTCTCTGTAACCATCTCTGATCTTGAATAGTACAGTTGCCATACCAGGTAGTGATACATTCAGACAGAATGCTCTCGATGACACACCTATAAAAGTTGGCAAATGCCAAATTTCCTCAGCTGCCTGAGGAAGAAGAGACGTTATTGGGCCTTTTGTAACTAGTGCATCCACATAAAGAGTCCAAGAAAGCTTGTTGTGGATGACCACTCCCAGGACCTTGACGCTGTCCACTCATTCCACCTCTATGCTTTTAATGTGTAAGGGGGCATGAGTAACATCCCCTTGAAAGTTAATAATAAGTTCCTTGGTTTTGCTGGCATTGCGAGCTAGGATGTTCTCAGTGCACCATTTTTTCAGATCTTCTACCTCCCATCTGGAGTCTGTTTTGTCGCCATCTGAGATTCAACTGACTATGGTGGTGTCATCAGCGAGCTTGTAAATGACATTAGTCTGGTATTTGGTGATGCAGTTGTGAGTATACAGTGTGTACAATAGGGGGCTGAGTACGCATCCCTGGGGTGCTCCAGTGTTGAATGTTAGTGAAGATGAAATATTGTCCCCACTCTTCACTGATTGTGGCCTGTGGGTAAGGAAACTGAGGATCCAGTTGCAGAGAGTTGGGCTTAGTCCGAGATCACTAAGTTTAGTAATCAGTCTAGAGGGGATAATAGTGTTGAAGGCTGAACTGTAGTCAATGAGTGCTATTCTTACGTAGCTGTTCTTGGTGTCAAGATGTTTTAGGGAGGAGTGTAGGGCAAGTGATATGGCATCTGACGAGGATCTGTTGGAGTGGGTCAAGAGTAGTGGGAAAGCTGGAGTTGATTTTAGTAGGAAGACTAAAAGCACAGGCTATTTTCTAAATGGGGAAAAGCTTCTGAAATCTGAATCACAAAGGGTCTTGGGAACTCTGGTTCAGGATTCTGTTAGGATTAACATGCAGGTTCATTTGGCAGTTATGAAGGTAAATGCGATGTTGGTATTCATTTCAAGAGGGCTAGAATACAACAGCTGAAATGTACTGCTGAGGCTAATGTAAGGCTTTGACCACATTTAGAATGTTGTGAGCTGTTTTGGGCCCTGTACCGAAGGAAAGATGTGCTGGCATTGGAGGGGATCCAAAGGAAGTTTATATGACCCCGGGGATGAAAGGCTTGTCATATGAGAATTGGTTGAGGGCTCTCGGTCAGTATTCAGTGACTTGGAGAAGATGTTCCTCCAAGTAGGAGAGACTGGGACCAGAGAGCACAGCCTGAGATTTATAAGATAACCCTTTAGAACTGAAATGAGCAAGGATTTTTTCAGTCAGAGGGTAGTTAATCTGTGGAAATCATTTCTACAGAGGGCTGTGGAGGCCAAGTCATTTAGTACATTTAAAACAGACACAGATAGAGGATCAAGGGTTATGGGGAGAAGGCAGGAGAATGGGGTTGAGAAACATATCAGAAACACATTGGTTAGGCCATTTTTGGAATATTGTGTGCAATTCTGGTCTCCCTCCTATTGGAAGGATGTTGGTGAAACTTGAAGTAGTTCAGAAAAGATTTATAAAGATGTTGCCAGGGCTGGAGGATTTGAGCAATAGGGAGAGGCTGAATAGGCTGGGGCTGTTTTTCCTGCAGCGTCAGAGGCTGAGGGGTGACATTATAAAGGTTTATAAAATCATGAGCATGGATGGGGTAAATAGACAAGGGTGGGGGACTCCAGAGCTAGAGGGCATAGGTTTAGTGTGAGAGGGAAAGATTTAAAAGGGACCTAAGGGGCAACCTTTTCATGCAAAGGGTTGTGCGTGTATGGAATGAGCTGCCAGAGAAAGTGGTGGAGGCTGGTATAATTACAACATCTAAAAGGCATCTGGATGGGTACATGAATATGAAGGGTTTAGAGGGATATGGGCCAAGTGCTGGCAAATGGGACTAGATTATGTTAGAATATCTGGTCAGCATGGGTGAGTTGGACCGAACGGTCTGTTTCAATCTCTAAGGCTCTATATCAACATACCAAATGAAGAGCAGACTTGAGAGGCCAAATGGCGTTATTCTGTGCCATATTGTCTTATTTTGTGCTAGCCCACTCTGGAACTGGCATTCCTTGTGGGAAGCAATCTGTATTGCCTACCATATTATTGTCCATCAGAACCAAGTTACTTCGAATGTAGGGTTGAGCTTTTTGTCTGCATCCCATCATCATCAAGTCATTGGAATGTACCGCCTGGAAACAAACCCTCCAACTCTGACAACATCCTTGTAAATCTTTTCTGAACCTTTTCAAGTTTCACAATCAATTCTGAGGAGAGTGGGCTGGAGCAGCAAATGAATAAAGCAGTAGGAAAATCTGGACTTGTCTCAGATTTTCCATTGGACTCAGGATATCCAAGACAAATTTATGACATGTTGAAAGCTCAGTATCTTTCTGATTACTTTAAACACCTCACTCTCAAACAATGGACCATTGTCAGAAACAACAACACCTGGATACCATGAACGAAAAGTATCTCCGTCAGGGCTCTCTCAACCATTTAAGCAATTATTGATATCAGTTTTTTAATCTCAAACCATCTTGAGTAGTAATTGACCACAGTGATGAAGAAATTACCTTCACAAACGAATAGGTCTGTGCTGAAACAGATCCACGGTCAGTCAGGATATTCTGCAAGTATTAAAGATTTCCATTATTCATTACTGTATATAATGCATGTATTACAATTGTTGATGAGATCTTCTGTTTTGTAATTCCTGGCTACTAAACAGCTTCATAAGCTCTTATTCTGCAATTAATTATGCCTAAGTAAATCCTCTGAAGAAAATTAAAAGTTACACAACACCAGGTTATAGTACAACAGGTTTATTTGGAAGTATTAACTTTCTGAGCACTGCTCCTTTGTTAGGTAGCTAGTGGGGCAGGATCATATGACACAGAATCTATAGCACATATTTTTAAGGTGAAAGTAGAAATCTTCTAAAAAGACTTGAGGGCAGTTTCTTTTAACAAGGAGAGTGATTCGTGTGTAGAATGACCTGCGAGAGGATGTAGTGAATGTGGGTACAGTTACAACATTTAAAAGACATTTAGGTAAGTAATGAATAAGAAATGTTTAGACGGATATGAGCACGTGCAGGCGGGGAGACTAGTTTAGTTTGGGATGATGGTCATCATGGACAGGTTGGACTGAAGGGTCTGTTTCTGTGCTGTATGACTATGACTGTACAGAAAAGTGCTATGTATTCAAAGTAGACTTGGTGATGTGGTCTGCAAACCAAGCTCCAAGCCATTCTTGAATGCAATACCTGTACACATTAGTGCACTCGTGTTCCTTCTTTTGTACTTTCCTAATGACGTCAAGTTTGTTTCAAGAGGCTGACCAAGATAATATGGTTGTTTGAGTGTAAGAGTGTAAAAACATCTTCAGAAGTGAGTATTTCAACCATTGTTTTGGAAAGAACATCTTGTAACAATTGACACCTGCCTTGGACATACTGAGTTTCATATAAGAATTTTATAAGTCTGGGCTGAAAGGCATTGTACATGAGATATTTTTGCTTACTCTTTTTCATCCAGCAAGCAACCAAAGATTTATAATTAGTCTTATTCATGGCTTTGATACACAGAACGTAATAAGAATTTTTTTCATAAGCCCATGTAACCACTAAAAGCGTCTTTCTCAATAAGGATGTACCAAATTTCCATACCTCTTAAAGCATAATGTATGGGCTTTTTCTGTCTTGCCTGCTGTTCCTGAAAAAGAACTATCCCAATACCTGTGGCTGAAGCATCAACAGCAATACACATGGGATAGAATAGATTGCAATTGATTAAGATATCAATGGAGATCAGCATGTCCTTGATTTTAGAACATAAGAATATAAGAAATGGGAGCAGAAGTTGGCCATCTGGCCTGTCAAGTCTGCTCTGCCATTCAGTAAGGTCATGGCTGATCTTTTCAAGGACTCAGCTCCACTTACCCACCTGCCCACTATAACCCTTAATCCCTTTACTGTTAAAAATCTATCTCTCTTTGCCTTAAAGTCATTCAATGAGGTAGCCTCAACTGCTTCACTGGGCAGGAAAGTCCACAGATTCACAACCCTTCCAGTGAAGAAGTTCTCCTCAACTCAGTCCTAAATCTGCTCCCTCTTATTTTGAAGCAATGCCCCCTTGTTGGAGTTTCACTCGCCAGGAGAAACAACCTCTCTGCTTGTATCTTGTCTATTCCTTTCATAATTTTATATATTTCTGTAAAATCCCTCCTCATTCTTCTAAATTCAAATGAGTGTAGTCCCAGTCTATTCTATCTGTCCTATAAGCCAACTCTCTCAAATCCGGACTCAACTTAATGAAGCTCCTCTGCAACGCCTCCAGTGACAGTACATCCTTTCTCAAGTAAGGAGACCAAAACTGTACAGTTTTCTGAAAGGCTATCTGTTGCTGTGCAACTGAATAACATTTGTAATGTTTTCAAGAGATTTTTACAAGCATTCCATAGCAAATATGATATGGTAAAAATTCAGTAAATTGATACTTGATACCCAGAAACCATCGTATATTGTTCACTGACTTAGGAGTTGGGAACTCCCTCACCAACTTGGTCTTCTGGGGATCACCTTCTGAGCTGTCGATTCGTACAAGCAATATGGCTAGGGAACAATCGGAATACTTAGAAAATTCCCATTCATCATTCACCATAAGGCCTGCTGCTTATAAATATCTAGGACATCATATTCTCCTATTATGAAGCTGGGTAGTTTCAGCATGTAGTCCAGTACACAATTTCAGATACTGTTGCTGAAAGACATTTTCCATAGTGTGCTAGTTCATGTATCCTTGGCAGGAGGTTGAGAGCAAAACATGCTTTCGTGCTTATTAGGGAAGATTCCCAGTTATTGATAATGCATGTTTTCTCCACATAATATGTGATCTTTGACTGTCTGTTTGACACTCAATATCACTTTAATTGTACAACATCTCTGCAAACGTCTTTAATTCAGGTGGTAAAATGTTAATCTCTGATGATCAAGTGGGATTCATTAGAAACTTTCTTGAAGTAGTTTCGCTCAATAAGATTCAATAATTTTTTTTGACCGCAGAACAGATGTCTACTGTGGTGTCATTCGTAATCATTATCACATCAAATTTGACAATACATGATCAGACTTGTTTCCATTGCTTTTAACCAAATTTTAGTATTTTAATCTGTAAAATTAATGAAACATTTTAGCTGTCCAAGTAAAACTTTGAATTTGTAATTCAATCTGAAGTTTACATCTAAAAACAGCACTTAGAGCAACAGAAACTTTAACAGCTTTCAGTATTCGTACTACAATATCATCTTTTTTGTTCCTTCCCTGAAGGTGTTGAAGCTGCTTACATGTTGAGTAGTCATTCACTTTTCATGGGTACTCAGCTCAGATTTCTTCCCTTAGCTGCTATTGGGTCTTTCTTGCTCTCACTGTTTCCTTAAAACTTCATTTTCCCTATTATTGATTGTGAAGGGCTTTTTGAGACTTAGTGTTTGGGGCTTACTCTGGAGGAGCTTTCTGCTCTGAGATTACCTTGACAGCAGCTGTTAAGGTCTGTGGCTTTTCTGGCTGCTGGCAGCTCTTAAAAGCTGTACCAATGGTTACATTTATAAAGATATTTTAAGAAATTTTTTTCTTCTCCACCCAATCTTAGGTCTGTTTCTTGATCTTCACTGCTGCTAAGATTTGCGACGTAGCAAATCCCACTAATGCTACCATCTTTTATTGTCTGGTTTGATGCTACGTTGTGAGTTTGGGTTCAAAGAGAAGGCAAAGTCAAAAACTGTCCAGGTTTACAGTTCAAAGTAACACTATTTATTATACATTAATACTCAATTATGCTATACATGGTGGTCATAGATATCAGGCTCCAAACTTGTTGTTACAGTAAAAACTAAACCACCCTTTGTAGAATAGAATTCCTACAGTGTGGAAGCAGACCAGTTAGCCCATCAAGTCCATATCAACCTACTGAAGAGCATCCCACATACACCCAAACCACTACTCCAGCCCTCTCACTCTGCATTTGCCATAGATAACCTACCTAGCCTGCACATCCCTGGACAGTATGGGCAATTTAGCATTGCCAATTCACCTAACCTGCACATCTTTGGACTGTGGGAGGAAACCGGACCACCAGGTGGGGAACCATGCAGACACGGGAAGAATATGCAAACTCCAAACAGTCGCCTAAGAGTAAAATCAAACTTGGGTCCCTGGCATTGTGAGGCAGCAGTGCTAACCACTGTGCTGCCTCTAATTGTATCTATGGCCATATTCTCTCAGGACACTCCGGGGTTGTAGATTGTGTATTGTAGTTTGTTTTAGTTTAGTGTAATGTCGTCTTGCTCTAATTTATGTTCAGTGTTCAGCTCCATAATATCATCACAAAGTTGCTCCAAGGTCATGGAGTCATAGAGATGTACAGCACGGAAACAAACCCTTTGGTTTAATTTGTCCATGCTGACCAGATGTGCTAACCAAATCTAGTTCCATTTGCCAGCACTTGGCCCATATCCCTCTAAACCCTTGTGATTTATATACTCATCCAGATGCCTTTTAAATGCTGTAACTGTACCAGCCTCCTACCACATCCTCTGGCAGCTCATTCCATACACACATCACCCTCTGTGTGAAAAAGTTACCCCTTAGGTCCCTTTTATTTCTTTCCCATCTCACTTTAAACCTTTGCCCTCTAGTTCTGGACATCCCAACCCAGGGGAAAGACCTTGTCTATTTATCCTATCCATGTCTCTCATGATTTTATAAACCTCTATAAGATCACTCCTCAGCCTCCGACACGACAGGGAAAATAACCCCAGCCTACTCAGCCTCTCCTTTTAGCTCAACTCCTCCAACCCTGGCAAATCTTTGTAAATCTTTTCTGAACCCTTGCAAGTTTCACAACATCCTTCTGATAGGAAGGAGACCAGAATTGCACGCAATATTCAAAAAGTGGCCTAACTAATGTTGTGTATAGCCACAACTTGACATCCCAACTCCTATACTCAATGCTCTGACCAATAAAAGAAAGTACATTAAACACCTTCACTAATCTACCTACCTGAGACTCTACTTTCAAGGAACTATGAATCTGCACTCCAAGATCTCTTTGTTCAGTAACACTCCCCAGGACCTAAAAAAAAGGGCGGTACAGTGGCTCACCGAACCAGGGTCCCAGGTTCGATTCCAGCCTCGGGTGACTGTCTGTGTGGAGTTTGCATATTCTCCCCGTGTCTGTGTGGGTTTCCTCCAGGTGCTTTGGTTTCCTCCCACAGTCCAAAGCTGTGCAGGTCAGGTGAATTAGCCATGCTAAATTGACCATAATGTTAGGTTCATTAGTCAGAGGGAAATGTGTGTGTGCAGGTTACTCTTCGGAGGGTCGGTGTGGACTGGTTGGGCCAAAGGGCCTATTTCCACACTGTAGGGAATCTAATCAAAATTAACAAAAAGGGTGGCTCAGTGGTTGGCACTGTTGTCTCACAGTGCCAGCGATCTGGGTTCAATTCCTGCCTCTGGCGACTATCTGTGTGGAGTTTGCACATTCTCCCTGTGTCTGCATGAGTTTCCTTCAGGTGTTCCGGTTTCCTCCCTCAATCCAAAGATGTGCAGGTCAGGTGACTTGACCATGCTAAATTGCCCATAGTGTAAGGTGCATTAATTAGGGGTAAATAAAGGGTAGGGGAATGGGTCTGGGTGGGTTATTGTTCGGAGGGTCGGTTGGACTTCGAGTTATAGAGGTGTACAGCATGGAAACAGACCCTTTGGTCCAACTTGTCCATGACGACCAAATATCCCACCCAATCTAGTCCCGCCTGCCAGCACCCGGCCCATATCCGTCCAAACCCTTCCTACTCATATACCCATCCAAATGTCTTTTAAATGTTGCAATTGTACCTCCACCACTTCCTTTGGAAGCTCATTCCATACCCGTACCACCCTCTGCGTGAAAACGTTGCCCCTTAGGTCTCTTTTACATCTTTCCCCTCTCACCCTAAACCTATGCCCTCTAGTTCTGGACTCCACCATCCCAGGGAAAAGACTTTGTCTATTTATCCTATCCATGTCCCTCATGATTTTGTAAATCTCTATATGGCCAGCATCCAACACTCCAGGGAAAACAGCCCCAGCCTGTTCAGCCTCTCCCTATAGCTCAAATCCTCCAACCCTGGCAACATCCTTGTAAATCGTTTCTGAACCCTTTAAAATTTCACAACATCTTTCCGATAGGAAGGAGACCAGAATTGCACGCGATATTCCAAAATGGCCTAATCAATGTCCTGTACAGCCGCAACATGACCTCCCAACTCCTGTACTCAGTACTCTGACCAATGAAAGAAAGCATACCAAACACCTTCCTCACTATCCTATCTTCCTGCGACTCCACTTTCAAGGAGCTATGAACCTGCACTCCAAGGTCTCTTTGTTCAGTAGCACTCCCTAGGACCTTACCATTAAGTGTATACGTCATGCTAAGATTTGCTTTCCCAAAATGCAGCACCTCACATTTATCTGAATTAAACTCCATCTGCCACTCCTCAGCCCATTGACCCATCTATTCAAGATCCTGTTGTAATCTGAGGTAACCTTCTTCTCTGTCCTCTAAACCTCCAATTTTGGTGTCATCTGCAAACTTACTAACTGTACCTGTTATGCTCGCATCCAAATCATTTATGTAAATGACAAATCCAGAACCGATCCTTGTGGCACTCCACTGGTCACAGGCCTCCAGTCTGAAAAACAACCCTTCACCACCACCCTCTGTCTTCGACCTTTGAGTCAGTTTGGTATCCAAATGGCTAGTTCTCCCTGTATTCCTTGAGATCTAACCTTGCTAACCAGTCTTCCATGGGGAACCTCGTTGAATGCCTTACTGAAGTCCATATAGATCACATCTACTGCTCTGCCCTCATCAATCCTCTCTGTTACTTCTTCAAAAAACTCAATCAAGTTTGTGAGACATGATTTCCCACACACAAAGCGTTGTTGACTATCCCTAATCAGTCCTTGCCTTTCCAAATACATGTCCCTCAGAATTCCGTCCAACAACATACCCACCACCAACGTCAGGCTCACCGGTCTATAGTTCCCTGGCTTGTCCTTACCACCCTTCTTAAACAGTGGCACCACCTTAGCCAACCTCCAGTCTTCCGGCACCTCACCAGTGAGTATCGATGATACAAATATCTCAGCAAGAGGCCCAGGACCCGGCCAATATCCCTCCAAACCCTTCCTATTCATATACCCTTCTCTAGTTTCCCATAGGGAACCTTGTCGAGTGCCTTACTGAAGTCCATGTAGATCACATCTACCAGTCCTGAAATCCTTGCACACAGTGTGGCACAAAAGAACTGAAAAATGCTAATATTTTAGGCTATCGAGAGCCATTGGATAAGAAAACTAGAAAGATAACATTTTGCTTTAAAGATTGTTTGCTTTGACATTTCTGTTCAATTGCAGGACTTACTTGTTAAATGGATTGAATTTATTACTTGCCTGCATGATCATTTGCGTGGAAATAAACCTAAAATATTCAATTGTTTTATTCTTACAAAGGCAGAAGAAGCAGATGAAGCAATGAGCAAGTATCTCACTGAAAAGCTTCGTGCAAGAACTACATGGTTAGGCGTATGGAAAACAAATCCAGAGCTCTTCTTTGTAAAGTATGATGAAGGCTCTATACCCTATGTTGGTGTCTTGGTTGAGGTAGGTTACATTATGCAAACTGACAATTTTTGTTTGCTACAAATTATAATGAAGTCTAAAGTTATTTTTGTAAACATTTTGCAATATTTTAATGGATTTGCCTAAGAGTAAATGAGGATATATTATAGAACATAGAAGAATACAGCGCAGTACAGGCCCTTTGGCCCTCGATGTTGCGCCGATCCAAGCCCACCTAACCTATACTAACCCACTATCCTCCATATACCTATCCAATGCCCGCTTAAATGCCCATAAAGAGGGAGAGTCCACCACTGCTACTGGCAGGGCATTCCATGAACTTACGACTCGCTGAGTGAAGAACCTACCCCTAACTTCAGTCCTATATCTACCCCCCCTTAATTTAAAGCTATGCCCCCTTGTAATACCCGACTCCATACGCGGGAAAAGGTTCACACTGTCAACCCTATCTAACCCCCTAATCATCTTGTACACCTCAATCAAGTCACCCCTAAACCTTCTTTTCTCTAATGAAAACAGCCCCAAGTGTCTCAGTCTTTCCTCATACGATCTTCCTTCCATACCAGGCAACATCCTGGTAAACCTCCTCTGCACCCGTTCCAGTGCCTCCACATCCTTCCTATAGTATGGCGACCAAAACTGCACACTATACTCCAGATGCGGCCGCACCAGAGTCTTATACAACTGCATCATGACCTCAGGACTCCGGAACTCAAGTCCTCTACCAATAAAAGCCAGTACGCCATATGCCTTCCTCACCACACTATTTACCTGGGTGGCAACTTTCAGAGATCTGTGTACATGGACACCAAGATCCCTCTGCTCTTCCACACTACCAAGTATCCGACCATTAGCCCAGTACCCCATCTTTTTGTTATTCTTCCCAAAGTGAATCACCTCACACTTAGCTACATTGAATTCCATTTGCCCCTTTCTGCCCAGCTCTGCAGCTTCTCTATATCCTGCTGTAACCTGCCACATCCTTCCTCACTGTCAACAACTCCTCCGACTTTTGTATCATCCGCAAACTTGCTCACCCAACCTTCTAACCCCTCTTCCAGGTCATTTATAAAAATGACAAACAGCAATGGTCCCAAAACAGATCCTTGCGGAACACCGCTAGTGACGGCACTCCATGAAGAAACTTTGCCATCAACTACTACCCTCTGTCTTCTTCCATCCAGCCAATTCCTAATCCAAACCTCCAACTCACCCTCAATGCCATATCTCCGTATTTTCTGCAGTAGCCTACCATGGGGAACCTTATCAAACGCCTTACTAAAATCCATATATACCACATCTACCGCTTTCCCCTCATCAACCTCCTTCGTCACCTTTTCAAAGAATTCAATAAGGTTTGTGAGGCACGACCTGCCCTTCACAAAACCATGCTGACTATCCTTGATCACATTATTCCTATCCAGATGTGCATAAATCCTATCCCTTACAATTCTCTCTAAGACTTTGCCCACAACAGAAGTGAGACTCACCGGCCTATAGTTACTAGGGTTATCCCTACTCCCCTTTTTGAACAAGGGAACCACATTTGCTATCCTCCAGTCTTCTGGCACTACTCCTGTAGACAAAGAGGACATAAAAATCAAGGCCAATGGCTCTGCAATCTCCTCCCTTGCTTCCCAGAGAATCCTAGGATAAATGCCATCAGGCCCAGGGGACTTATCTATTTTCACCTTTTCCAGGATTTCCAACACCTCTTCTCTACATACCTCAAAGCCATCCATTCTACTTATTTGTGACTCAGTTTTCACATCGACGACAATGCCCTGTTCCTGAGTAAATACTGAAGAAAAGTATTCATTCAGTGTCTCCCCAATCTCTTCCGCCTCCACACGCAACTTCCCACTACTATCCTTGACTGGACCTATTCCTACCCTAGTCATTCTTTTATTCCTAACATACCTATAGAAAGCCTTTGGGTTTTCCCTAATCCTACCGACTAAGGACCTTTCATGTCCTCTCCTTGCTGCTCTTAGCTCTCTCTTCAGGTCCTTCCTGGCTACCCTATAACTCTCAATCGCCCCAATTGAACCTTCACGTCTCATCTTGAGATAGGTCGCCCTCTTCCATTTAACAAGGGATTCCAATTCCTTATTAAACCACGGCTCCCTCGCACGACCCTTTCCTCCCTGCCTGACAGGTACATAATTATCAAGGACACTCAATAGTTGCTCCTTGAACAAGCTCCACATATCATTTACACTCTTGCCTTGGAGTCTACTTTTCCAAGCCACACATCCTAAGTCATGCCTCACCGCATCATAATTTCCCTGACCCCAGCTATAACTCTTGCCCTGTAGTACACACTTATCCCTCTCCATCACGAGAGTAAAAATCACCGAATTATGGTCACTATCCCCAAAGTGCTCACCTACCTCTAATTCTAACACCTGGCCTGGTTCGTTACCCAGAACCAAATCCAGTATGGCCTCACCTCTTGTTGGCCTGTCTACATATTGTGTCAGGAAACTCTCCTGCACACATTGAACAAACACTGACCCATCTAACGAACTTGAGCTATAGCTTTCCCAATCAATATCAGGAAAGTTAAAGTCCCCCATAACAACCACCCTATTACTGTCACTCATCTCCTGAATCACCTTCCCTATCCTTTCTTCAATGATTCTAGGACTATTAGGAGGCCTGTAAAAGACTCCTAACAGGGTGACCTCACCCTTCCTATTCCTAACCTCATCCCAAACTACCTCAGATGGCAAGTCCTCATCCATCGTCCTTTCCACCACTGTAATACTATCTTTGACAAGCAATGCCACACCTCCCCCTCTTTTACCCCCACCTCTGACCCTACTAAAACATTTAAATCCTGGAACCTGCAACAGCCAATCCTGACCCTGTTCTAGCCATGTCTCCGTAATAGCCACAACATCGAAGTCCCAGGTACCAACCCACGCTGCAAGTTCACCTACCTTATTTCGTATACTTCTTGCATTGAAGTATACACACTTCAAGCCACTTTCCTGTTTACAGACACCCTCCTTGGAAATTGATGCCATGTTCCTAACCTCCCTACACTCCAGGCCCTGCACCCTGAAGCTACAATCTGGGTTCCCATGCCCCTGCAGAGTTAGTTTAAACCCCCCCCAAGAGCACTAGCAAACCTATATTATGATTGCATGCTTACCTTGCGATAAATCTCACTAACATTTCGTGTTGAGAAAACCTATTAATACTTAGCAAGGAAAACAAACTAAGGACAATCACAGTTTTCCCTCTTCAACTTTCTTATGAAATTGCAATTTTTTTTTCCGTTTTACAGCGTTACTATTTTATAGTACTTGATAGTACTTTCCTGGGCAAGAAATGTGCCCTGGGTTATTAACCAATTGCCACATGATGGGATATCTCACTACGGCTGTATTTTGTCACCATTTGATATACAGACAAACAAACTTAGGAGAGGGGCAACTGGATAAGCAGAGTTCAAGCTGTTATTACTGAACTGGTTGATGTAATGGAAACTTATCCGTCTATGTGACTTGGTACTGGCCACTAATCTAAAGAACCTCTGTAGTATCAAACAATGTTGACTGTCAGAGATACAATATGTAGGGAGAAAGGTGGAAACTTCTTATTTTTCCATGGAATGTGAGCATCACTGACAAGAAGAGTGTTTGTTGCTATTCACTTATTGCTTTCGAAAAGTGACTGTGAGCCACTTTCTAGAAGTACAGTCCATCTAGTGTAGGTATACCCCTAATGTTGTTATGAATGGAGTTCCAGGTTTCTGATCAAGAATGGCAATATCATTCCTAGTTAAGATGGCATGCTTCTTGAAGGGGATCTTGCAGCTGGTGATGCTCCCATGTACCTTCTATATTTCTGGTTTTGAAAGGTTTTGTCAAACTAGATTTGTCGAATTGTATGTTCTTTATGATAGTCATTGCTGTCATGTGCACCAGCAGTGGAAGGAGTGTTTAAGGTGTGATGAATGCCAATTACTTCTTGAATACATCTGGAGCTGTGCTTATCCAGGGCAAGTGAAGATTATTCTGTTCTTGTCTTTTTATTCTTGACTTTTGTGCCTCATAAATGGGGAGCATGCATTGAGTGTCAGGAGTTAAATTATGTGCTACAGAATTCTCTGTCTCTGACCTGCTCTTGTTACCACAGTATCAGTGTCAGTTAAGTTTCTTGTAAATAGTAACTATCAGAATGTTGATGGTAGGGCAATTCAGCAATAGTCGTATTGTTGAACATCAAGGGAAATTCTTTCTTGTTAGAGATGGTCATATTTGGCATGTTACTTTTCCCTAACTGATCCAGGACAAAATCCCAAGTCCACATTGAGAACACCCTCCATTGTTTTGTATGGCATTACCACCATAACAAAAATTAGGTAACAGTGAAGTGACAACATAAATGAATACTAAACAGTGAAACTGAAAAGTCATCAATCTCTACTCTTCGTTCCTCCACTGATGTTGTGAGATATGCTGAGTATTACCAACATGATTTGTTTATATTGCGATATCCACAGAACTATGCGCACAGAATTAAGCAATTAAACAAATCAGATCTAAACTTTGCAGTCACGCCACAATGAGCCATGAATGTTTGATCGACAGTTAATCAACTAATATTAAGGTGAGGCTATATAAACTTCTCCATTCCCGTAATGGCAGAATCCAGCACACCAGTGGAAAAGAAGAGGTGAAAACATCAGCAGTTATCTTCACTAAGAATTGCCAAATGGATGAATCATTGTGGCCATCTAAAGTCCTGAATACTTGCTGTTAACCAATTCATTCACTTGTTGAGACATCAAGAAATTGCTTGAGTACACTGGGGCAACAAAAGCCATGTTCCTAATAACATTGTACTGTAGAACTGAAATCATGTACTTCAGAACAAGCTGTGTCAATAATCAAGCTATTCCAGTATCTGCAATCCTGGCACCATTAAGCACAGTATAAAAGTGCTGGTATGAATCCAATCTACAAAAAGGAAAAATCTAATCTGGTCAATTGCCACATCAGTCTTCTCTCAATCATCAAAGTGCTTGAGGGTCTTTTTGATAGTGCTGCAAGGAAGTATTTACTTACCTATGACATGACCCTCGGGTTAAATTCTAGCAGGACCACAGCTCCAAGTATCATTGCAGAGTCTAAATACTGACGTAAGAGCTAAATTCAACACGTGTTTATGTTGAATGCACTTGAATCTTTTTTATTGTACTTGAGACATTTGCACTCTGGCAAGACCATCTTAATTTCCGTCACTAATTGCCTTTGAGCAACTGATACTGGGCCATTTCCTAAATCTCTATAGTTCTTGTGATATGGATCAACTCAGTGTGTTAAGGTAGTTCAGGCCTCTAGTTCAGCAGGAATGAAGGAATGGCAATGTAGTGTTAAGTCATGATGGTATGTGACTTGGGGGGAAACTTAGAGATAGTTATGTCTAATGCATCTGTTGCCTTTGTTTTTCTAGGTAATATAGTTCATGGTTTTGAATTGTGTTGTCAAAGTAGTCTTGGCACATTGTTGCAGTGAATCTTATTGATGGTACACAGTGCTACAGCTGTGCATTGGGCGGTGAAAGAAATGAATATTTCAGGTGGGAACATTGAAAGCCAATCAAATGGACTGCAGTATCCTGGATGATATTGAGTTTCGTGAATGAAGGTGAAGCTGCACTTATCTGTAGTGAATGTAGAATACGTCATCATATTTCTGACTTGTGCAGACAGACTTTGGGAATTCATGAATTTGTCAGAGGATCCCAGCCTTAACGATTGGAATCTTCTGCTTAGGCTGAGAGTGTGAGCCAGGACCTATTCTGGGGAAAGTCTTTCCTCTGAGTGGACAATGAAAGGGCCACTCAGACTTTATCATACACTTAAAATAACTATGATTCATTGATGCTGCAGGCCACATTAAAGACCTGCAGTTTTGGCAGGATACTAGCTGCACCATCAAAGTCAGTCACATCCACTATAAAATGGAGAAGGTAAGGGTGTTATGTTCTTGTGGCATTCTCTGAAGAGTTTTGAGCTTTAGTGAAGGAAAGAGTGACTACAGTTATGAGGTCACACCTGTAGAGGGGAATGTTTTGAGTATTACAAATGGATTATAAACTATGACTTTTGGATATTATGGTAGTCAGTCAGTCTGATTTGTACTGGATACTGTCAAACACATGGGGAGAATTCCATTGCACAATTAATCTGTTTCTTGTAGTTGGTGGACAAGCCTTTGGGAGTCAGGGAGTGAATTACTTGCTGCAGATTCTGGCATGCTGTTAAAGTATTTATGTGGCGAGCCAGTTTCTGGTCAATGGTAACACCCAAGATATTGATGGTGGAGCATTCTGTGCTGGTAATGGCATTGAATGTTGAAGGTTGGATTCTATCCAGCTGCAGATGGTCGTTGTCTAGAAAATGTTATTTTCCACCGAGCTTTAATGTTATCCAGGTCTTGCTGTATTTATGTTCATGTCAAAGCTTTACAGACAGGAGTGGATATTATCTGATCATGCAGAATTAAAAATCTTGAAGCAATAATGTTCACAGGTATTTTACTTGTGGGCTGATGTCATATCATTTTTTTAATATATGGGGCTTGTATGTTTTAAGTTAATGATGATGGTCCTAGTAATTGTGGGTGATTTTTTTGTCTTCCCTTTAATGTTTTGTAGGTCAATTGTAGACCTCGACAAAGCCAATCTTCTCATTTGCGAGCTACAGTGTCAATCATAGAACCATATTCTTCGAATATTGCTAATCTGCCAAGAGAACTTGTTGAGGAAGTTTTGGATGAGTTAGATCACTGTGTTCCATTGTTGGAAGTTTATCCAATAGATGATCAGGATTCAGCTGTACGTGGTATTGCTCAAGCTCTGGAAAATGTTAGGTAAATACAAAAATAAACTTTTCCAAATTTAATGATCATGTCAATTTCTACAGATTGTTAACTCCATTTTATTATGAATTTTTCAGATTCTTTTATGACTTTCTGTGGAGAGACTGGGATGATGAGGAAGGCTGTGAAAATTACACTGCACTTATAGAAGAACGTATACGTTTGTAAGCCAGTTCTATAAAACTGTTTCAAAAACTATAGCAACTAACAATGGTGTAAAATGCAAAAAAATGAGAAAAGCTCAATGTTTTATTGTTCATGCATATACAAGAATGAAGAAATTGAACTATTTTTGAAATAATTCCTGACATGTGGTCTTATATGCATAGAGGGCAGAAGTACTAATATGGTTTTGCCAGGTAAACTGGTTCCTGCTGCAGTGAAGAGCCTAGCTTTGACTTTAGAAGCTGTGTTGAAGAGCGTTGGAGCTGGCTTGGAAGCATCTTCATAACAGCTTGCCACAATTTTTTGGCTGTTTGTGAGGAGTGCATACTGCCATTTAGTCAGAATGCCTAGTTATGGATCAGCCAGTGTCACTTTCCCTTTCTCATGTTTTTTTTCGCTGTCACGGTATAGGATCAATTTCCCTTCTTGGATTGCTCAATTCTACTGGTGGAAGTAGAGTAGAATCTGAAGCTCAAACAGTCAAGATTTTTGATGAAGTGGCAACATATGCTTCATTATTTTCAGTCTTGTGGTAGTGTTTTCAACTGCTGTCAGTACAAGGAAATGCATTCCAAGTCCACCAGCCATCTATTCCTTGTCTGATTTTATAATTTTTGGCACCATCAACTAATTGAGGGTTTGGTTAAGAAAAAGAAAGAAGCATATGTCAGGTATAGACAGGACAGATTGAGTAAATCCTTAGAAGGGTACAAAGGCAGTAGGAGTACACTTTAAGGAAATCAGGAAGGCAAAAAGGGGACATGAGATAGCTTTGGCAAATAGTGTTAAGGAGGATCCAAAGGGTTTTTATAAATACATTAAGGACAAAAGGGTAACTAGGGAGAAAATAGGACCCCTCAAAGATCAGCAAGGCGGCCATTATGTGGAGCCGCAGGAGATGGGGGAGATACTAAATGAGTATTTTGCATCAATGCTTACTGTGGAGAAGGACATTGAAGATATAGAATATGGGAAAATGGAAGGTGACATCTTGAAAATGCCCATATTACAGAGGAGGAAGTGCTGGATGTCTTGAAATATATAAAGGTGGATAAATCCCCAGAAATCTGTGAGAAGCTAGAGAAGTGATTGCTGAGATATTTGTATCATTGATAGTCGCAGGTGAGGTGCCAGATGACTGGAGGTTGGCTAATGTGGTACCACTATTTAAAAATGGTAGTAAGGACAAGCCAGGGAACTATAGATCGGTGAGCCTGACGTCAATGGTGGTCAAGTTGTTGAAGGGAGTCCTGAGGGACAAGATTTACATGTATTTGGAAAGGCAAGGACTGATTAGGGATAGTCGACATGGCTTTTTGTGTAGAAAATCATGACTCACGAACTTGAGTAAGTTTTTTGAAGAAGTAACAAACAGGATCGATGAGGGCAGAGTGGTGGATGTGATCTATATGGACTTCAGTAAGGCGTTCAACAAGATTCTCATGGGAAACTGGTTAGCAAGGTTAGATCTCATGGAATACAGAGAGAGCCAGCCATTTGGATACAGAACTGGCTCGAAGATAGAAGACAGGGGGTGGTAGTGGAGGGTTGTCTTTCAGATTGGAGGCCTGTGACCAGTGGAGTGCCACAAGGATTGGTGCTGGGTACACTATTTTTCATCATTTCTATAAATGATTTGGATGTGAGCATAAGAGGTATAGTTAGTAAGTTTGCAGATGACACCAAAATTGGAGGTGTAGTAGATAGTGAAGAAGGTTACCTCAGATTACAACAGGATGTTGATCAGATGGGCCAATGGGCTGAGGAGTGGCAGATTGAGTTTAATTTAGATTAGTGCGAGGTGTTACATTTTCAGAAAGCAAATTTTAGCAGCACATATACACTTAATGGTAAGGTCCTAGGGAGTGTTGCTGAACAAAGACCTTGGAGTGCAGGTTTACAGGGTCCTTGAAAGTGGAGCCGCAGATAGATAGAATAATGAATAAGGTGTTTGATATGCTTTCCTTTACTTGGTCAGAGCATTGAGTATAGGAGTTGGGAGGTCATGTTGTGGCTGTACAGGATGTTGGGTAGGCCCCTTTGGATTATTGCATGCAGTTCTAGTCTCCTTCCTAACGGGAGGATGTTGTGAAGTTGAAAGAGTTCAGAAACGATTTATAAGGATGTTGCCAGGGTCGAAGGATTTGAGCTATAGGGAGAGGTTGAAGAGGCTGGGGCTGTTTTCCCTGGAGCATTGGATGCTGAGGAGTGACCTAATAGAGGTTTATAAAATCATAAAGGGCATGGATATGGTAAATAGACAACGTGTTTTCCCTGGGGTGGGGGAGTCCATAACTAGAGGGCATAGATTTAGGATGAGAGGGGAAGGATATAAAAGTGACCTTAGGGGCAACCTTTTCACACAGAGAGTGGTGTGTGTATGGAATGAGCTGCTAGAGGGAGTTGATAAGGCTGGTACAATTACAACATTTAAAAGGCATCTGGTATATGAATATTGTATATGTATAAAAAGGATTTGGAGGGATATGGGCCGGGTGCTGGCAAGCGGAACTAGATTAGATTGGGAATATCTGGTCGGCGTGGACGAGTTGGACTGAAGGTTTGTTTCTGTGCTGTACATCTCTATGACTCTATGTCAAGATCAAGTGAACAGTGTGGATCTTGCAGCAGCTCCTGAAATTGCAGGCTTACTTACATAGTTATTATAGTTTTGTTGTAGTTATTATATTTCACAAATATAAAATTTTTATTTATTTTGTTTCTTTAATATTAAAAAAACAAAAACAAGCACATTTTTTCTCCAACAGACATCTTTCTACAAGCTTTCTGAGGCCTTCAGTGAACCGCGGAAGTTTTTTTTCCCAAATTTAGAAGCTTAAGAAAAGACTATACGCGTTTTAAAGAGAGTTTATTTTCTACATTGCAAGAAATTCTTTTGATTAGCTGAGGAATTTTTTTAAAACAGAGTTATGTTTTCATTTTGGGGAGTCAGCTCTGGATAAGATATTTTTTAATCTAAGGAATTTATTGAAAAGAAGTCGTTTAATTCAATAAATCAACTAAGTGGTTGATTTTATTTAAGAATTTTATGCTTAATTATTAATTTTTTCGCATTTAAACATTACTTTCTCTTGGTAATGAAAGGTAGTTTATTTTATGTATAAGGTGTTGTTGAAAGTTGCTTTTTTTTTAGGCTTAACAACATTGAGGGTGTACAACAGGCACAGAGTGAGATGGCTAGTAGATGTAGAAAAGTAATTACAGCAGGATCAGTCAGATAGACGGGCGACTGTCAGGAAAGTTAAGAAGTTAGTTCAAAAGTCTCCAGTGGCTATTCCTTTTTCAAATAGATATTTAGCTTTGGGTACTCTTGAAATGGATAGCGTCTCTGAGGAAAGTAGAAGGGACAGTCAGTTATTGGATACCAGTAATGATTGTTATGTTAGGCAGTGTTTGACAAAATTTAGAAGAATGCTTGTTATCAGGACTTTCATATCAGGGGCACAGGCAGAAGATTCTGAGGCAGTGAGCATAAATTTAGAATGGTATGCTGCTTTCCTGGTGCTAGGATAAAGGATGTCTCTAAATGTTTCATGCATATTGTTAAAGGAGATATTGAGAAGCCAGAAATTATTTTACACATTGGTAGGAATGACATTTTTAGGGAAAAGATTAAAGCTTTACTGAGTGAATATATAAGATATTAGTTAGAAGATTAAAAAATGGAACCTTAAAAGTAGTAATATCTGGTTTATGCTAAAGTCAAATGAGGGAAGGATCAAAAGGATAAAGGAGATGAGTCAGTGGCTGAAGACGTCCTATTTTGTTGAGGAATTTGGGTTTTTGGACAATTGGGATCTCTTCTGGGACAGAAAAGATCAGTTCAAAAAAGATTTAACCTGAACTGGACAGGGACCAATATCTTAGTGGAGAGATTTGAGTTTGATTTTACCGTCATGTGTACTTTGCAGTAAGAGTACAATAAAATACAGTGAAAAACTTTCTTTGTCGCCACGATATCGTGCCATTTTGAATAATTTAAGAACAAGGGGGAGAAAAGAAAGGTATAACTTAACAAGATTCAATCAGTCCTGAGCCAGCTTGTCATCATCAACAAAGCCTGTGCTGCCATCCCTCCTCCACTGCACCATTGCCGTCTATACCAGACCCAACCAACGTCAAAGTCACTGATCCTCAGGCGTCATCATAGCCACTGGGCTGATACTCCTCCACCACTGCCTTGCCACTGCCTGCACTGGACCAACCAATGTCAGAATTGTACCTCTCATCACTGAGCCTACCTGATCGAGGTTGCTGTGATGCCCTTCTGCCATTGGTTCGCTACCACCTGTGCTGGATCCAGCCAACAACAAAGTCATTTATCCTCAAGTGCCATCGTTTGCTGCTGGACTTATCTCATCAATGTTACCTCTGCTGATGTAGCAGCCACTGATTGTAGGTCTTGTGCCTGCTTTGGAAAAGTAGGTAGGGACCTGCTCGAAATCCAGGCCCTGGGCCCACTCACATTCAGTGGGAGGTCCACCGAAGGGCCTGCCTGAGGTCCACACCCTGGGCCTGGCTTGAGACCCCTTGAGATGTATGGTAGGCCTGCTCAAGTACATACACTGGGTCCATTCGTAATCTCTTCACTGGGCTCTCACTGTCGCCAGTGCCATCCAAGCTCAGGACAAGGTAAGTAAGTAAAAAAATAAGTTTCGAAGGATATGGGCCAGTGCTGGGAAGGTTGGACTAGTCTAATTTGGGTTTATGTTTGGCATGAACTGATTGAACCAAAGAATCTCTTACTGTGCTCTATGACACTATGAATCTATGAGTTTATCAATCAATCATAGGGCTGACTCTTACCTTCCTTTGGCTAGTTTTATCTAGTTTTTTTTTGGAGGTTTTTTTGACACAAGGTCCAGTGAAATCTCTCTCAAAGCATAATTCAATACCATGCCCTTTTGGCACCCATTTTGCCCAATACTAGCCTATCTTACCATGTACGATTTCTGGAAAAAGTCTCCATTCTCCAGACATCTGCATTGCTGGTATCCGCACCAGATTTAAAAGGCTGATATACATCTGTACAAGTACATGTATTCTGAACTTGCCTGCTTGTGACGGGCATACATCCAGAAGATGTCAGAAAAGGGTTAAATGATACCATGTACTGGTGGGCAGGGTGGTGCAGAGGACCAGCAGAGGAGGCCACGTTTTCTGATGGGTTTGGACACTTGTGTGAAATCCCTAAGTCATCATTAAATCTTCAAGTGCTAACAGATATTTAGTTTTAAGTAGCTCAGAATTATTTCCTTCCTGTCACTTAACAAAAGTGGGACAGTTTTCCCATCACCAGGAGTCAGAGGAGCAGCACCTTGTGCAGCTGTCCTGGTCTGCACACCATCCTGCCCACTCCACCAGGCTTCATTAATTTCTGCTTGAGGTGTAACTGGATGGAAAGAGGCTGCAAGAGTATATGAACAGCTTAAGCGAGTGGAAGGAATGTGTCATATTTAGTGTAATGTAAAATTATCCACCATGCTAGGCAGAATAAAAATATTTTTTTTTTTAAAAAGATCGCAGATTACTACATGTTAATATGCAGGAAATTTTGCGGTGTCCTAGCATACGAATCACAGAAAGTTAACAAAAGAGCACAGCAAGCAATTAAAAATAATATATTAGCCTACATCATAAAGGTTAGAACAAAAAGAACTGCAGATGCTGGAATCCAAAGTAGACAAGCAGGTGGCTGAAACAATACAGCTAGCCAGACAGCATCAGGAGGTGGAGAAGTCTGATGTTTCGGATATAACCCTTCTTCAGGAATGGAGATTGGGGGTAGGGGGATTTTCAGATTATGAGGCGGGGGGAGGAAGGGTTATGGGTGGGGAGAGAGGCGGCATAGTGAGGTGGTGATAGGTGAATACAGGTGGCAGGTAGGTCGATGAGAGGAATGAATCGGTTGGTAGCTGAAAGGAAAGGTCTCTTGGAAGGATGAAAGGGATGAGGCGGGACTATAAAGTGAGTTGGGGGATGGGTGGGAAGATTATTTGAAACTGGAGAACTCAATGTTGAGTCCTCTGGTCTGTAGGCTGCCCAGGTGAAAAATGAGGTGTTATTCCTCCAATTTACAGTCATATTCACTGTGGCAATGGAGGAGACCAAGGATGGACATGTCGGAGAGAGAGTTGGAAGAGGAATTGAAATGGACGGTGACCAGGAGGTCGAGCTTGCCCTTGTGAGTCTGGCTGAGATGCTTTGCGAAATGTGCCCTTAGTTTACGTTTGATCTCACCAATGTAGAAAAGACCACATTGGGACCACTGGATATAGTAAACTAGGTTGGAGGAGATGCAGATGAACCTCTGTCTCACCTGGAAGGACTGTTTAGGGCCCTGGATGGAGGTAAGGGAGGTGGTGTGCCAGCAGGTTTTGCGTCTTTTATGGTTGCAGGGGAAGATACCTGGTCTTTGTGGGGTTTGGTTGGGAGGGTGGTGCGAACCAAGGAGTGATGAACCGAGCGGATCCTGCAGAAAGCAAAAAGGGGAAGATGTTATTGGTGGCCCTGTCTAATTGAAGTTGGCGGAAGTGTTTGAGGATGATACATTGGATGCATAATCAGGTGGGGTGGAAAGTGAGGACAAGGGGCACCCTGTCTTTATTATGTTTGAACAGGGCAGGGTTTACCCCAGTGGAGCAGGGAATGGAGGAGTGCATTGGGCTGTCTGGATGACAGAGGTGGGAAAAGCACATTGTTTAAAATAGGGATGCTTGGAACATCTCCTCGTCAGAGCAGATGTGACGGAGATGGAGGAATTGGGAAGATGGGATGGAGTCTTTGCAGGATACATGTTGGCAGGAGATGTAGTTCAGGTAGTTATGGGAGTCTGTGAGTATGTAGTAAATGTCAGTTCGTAAACTGATGCCGGTGATGGAAACTGAAAGGTCAAGGAAGGGGAGGGTGGTGTCCGAGATGGACCAAGTGAATTTGAGGGCAGGGTAGAAATTGTTGGCAAAGTCGATAAACTGCTCCAATTCAGCCTGGGTGCAGGATGCAACAGCGATGCAGTCATCGATGTAACTGTGGGAAGAGTTGGGGAACAGTATCCGTTTGTGTACAGAAGAGGAACTATTTGACTTGGCCGACAAAGAGGAGAAAGTGAGGTCTGCAGATGCTGGAGATCAGAGCTGGAAATGTGTTGCTGGAAAAGCGCAGCAGGTCAGGCAGCATCCAGGGAACAGGAGAATCGACGTTTTGGGCATAAGCCCTTCTTCAGGAATGGGGAAAGTTTGTCCAGCAGGCTAAGATAAAAGGTAGGGAGGAGGGACTTGGGAGAGGGGCGTCGGAAATGTGATAGGTGGAAAGAGGTCAAGGTGAGGGTGATAGGTCAGACTGGGGTGGGGGCGGAGAGGTCGGGAAGAAGATCTCAGGTTAGGAAGGCGGTGCTGAATTTGATGGATTTGACTGAGACAGGGTGGGGGGAGGGGAAATGAGGAAACTGGTGAAATCCGAGTTCATCCCTTGTGGTTGGAGGGTTCCTAGCCGGAAGATGAGGCGTTCTTCCTCCAACCGTCATTTTGTTGTGGTCTGACGATGGAGGAGTCCAAAGACCTGCATATCCTTGGTGGAGTGGGAGGGGGAATTGAAATGTTGAGCTACAGGGTGGTTGGGTTGGTTGGTCCGGGTGTCCCAGAGGTGTTCTCTGAAATGCTCCGCAAGTAGCCGGCCTGTCTCCCCAATATAGAGGAGGCCACATCGGGTGCAGAGGCTGCAATAGATGATATGTGTGGAGGTGCAGGTGAATCTGTGGCTGATATGGAAGTTTCCTTTGGGGCCTTGGAGGGAGGTGAGGGGGGAGGTGTGGGCGCAAGTCTTGCACCTCCTGCGGTTGCAGGGGAAGGTGCCGGGAGTGGAGGTTGGGTTGGTGGGGGGTGTGGATCTGACGAGGGAGTCACGGAGGGAGTGGTCTTTACGGAATGCTGATAGGGGAGGGGAGGGAAATATATCCTTGGTGGTGGGGTCCGTTTGGAGGTAGCGGAAATGACTGCGGATGATGCGCTGTACATGGAGATTGGTGGGGTGGTAGATGAGGACCAGTGGGGTTCTGTCCTGGTGGCGGTTGGAGGGGCGGGGTTCAAGGGCGGAGGAGCGGGAAGTGGAAGAGATGCGGTGGAGGGCATCGTCGACCACGTCGGGGGGGAAATTGCGGTCCTTGAAGAAGGAGGCCATCTGGGTTGTGCGTTTTTGGAACTGGTCCTCCTGGGAGCAGATGCGGCGGAGTCAAAGGAATTGGGAGAATGGGATGGCGTTTTTACAGGGGGCAGGATGGGAGGAGGTGTAGTCCAGGTAGCTGTGGGAGTCGGTCGGTTTGTAGTAGATGTCCGTGTTGATTCGGTCGCCTGAGATGGAAATAGAAAGGTCGAGGAAGGGGAGGGAGGAATCTGAGACTGTCCAGGTGAATTTGAGGTCGGGGTGGAAGGTGTTGGTGAAGTGGATGAACTGTTCAACTTCCTCGTGGGAGCACGAGGCGGCGCCGATACAGTCATCGATGTAGCGGAGGAAAAGGTGGGGGGTGGGGCCAGTGTAGTTGCGGAAGATGGATTGTTCCACATATCCTACGAAGAGGCAGGCATAGCTGGGGCCCATGCGTGTGCCCATGGCTACTCCTTTCGTTTGGAGGAAGTGGGAGGATTGGAAGGAGAAGTTGTTCAGGGTGAGGACCAGTTCAGTCAGTCGAAGGAGGGTGTCAGTGGAAGGGTACTGGTCGGTACGGCGGGAAAGAAAGAAGCGGAGGGCTTTGAGTCCTTCATGATGGGGGATGGAGGTGTACAGGGACTGGATGTCCATGGTGAAAATAAGGCGTTGGGGACTGGGGAAGCGAAAATCATGGAGCAGGTGGAGGGCATGGGTGGTGTCCTGAACGTAGGTGGGGAGTTCTTGGACTAAGGGGGACAGGACGGTGTCAAGGTACGCAGAGATGAGTTCGGTGGGGCAGGAGCAGGTGGAGACAAAGAGGCCCCTGCAACCGTAAAAGATGAAAAAACCCGACGGCACACCACCTCCCTCACCTCTACCCAGGGTCTGAAAAGGTCCTTCCAGGTGAGACAGTGGTTCATCTACCTCTCGTCCAAGCTAATTTACTGTATCTGGTGCTCCCAATGTGGTCTTCTCTACATCGGTGAGACTAAATGTAAACTAAGGGATGTTTTGCAGAGCATCTCAGCCTGACCCGCAAGGGCAAGCCTGACCTCCTGGTCACCGCCCATTTCAATTCCTTTTTCCACTCCCTCTCCAACATGCCCATCTTCGGTTTCCTCCATTGCCACAGTGAATGAGACTGCAAATTGGAGGAATAACACCTCATTTTCCGCCTGGACCAGAGGATTCAACATTGAATTCTCCAATTTCAAATAACTTTACCACTTATCCCCCAACTCACTTTTCTAGCCTCACCTCCTCCATTTCATCCCTCCTCCTCCCTTCCACCCTTGTGACCTATCTTTTCTTTCAGCTACCAACCGGATTCATTTCCCGCGCCCCCCCCCCCCCTCCATTGACCTACCAGGTTGAACCTACCACCTATATTCACCCATCATCAACTCACCATTCTGCCCCTCTCCCCACCCATAAGCATCCACCCCTCTCTTTATCTGAAACTCCTTCTACTCCCACCTCCATTCCTGAAGAAGGGTTATATCTGAAACTTTGGACTTGTCCAATTTCTGATGCTGCCTGACTTGCTGTACTTTTCTAGCCTCCTCCTTGCATTATTAAGGTGTTAGACTATAAAAGGAAAAAAAATTCTTGTTATGATTATATGTGACTGTGATGAAATCACACCTGGTATACAGTGTGTGCTCTGTGTAAATGATACACTTGCCTTTCGCAGGCTGCCATTAAAGTTCACTACATTGTTTCCTAGGTGTGAAGGGAAGCTAAATAGAATGGCCTGATGTTATCTGGAATTCATAAGAATGAACAGCAAGGGTTTGATAATGTAGATACTGGGAAGCTGATTTCCTTAGCTGGAGAGTTTAGAATTAGAACATAGAACACTACAGCACAGGAACCGCCCCTTCAGCCCAGATGTTATGCCGAACATGTCGACAAATGAAATTAATCCCTGCTGCCTGCACCTGTTCCATATTCCTACATTTCTTGCATTTTTATATACTTATTTAAAAGCCCCTTAAACACCCCTTTCGTATCTGCCTCCACCACCATCCCTGGCAGCATGTTCCAGACGCATACCACTCTCCACATAAAAAAAACCCTGCCCCTCACATGTCATTTGAACTTTCCCCCTCTCATTTTAAGTGCATGCCCTCTAGTATTAAACATTTCAACGCTAGGAAAGAGATTCTGACTGTCAACCCTACCTACGCATCTCCATTTTATTGACTTCTATCAAGTCTCTCCTCAGCTCTGCTGCTCCAGAGAAAACAACCCTAGCTTTTTTAGCCTCTCCTTAGAGCTGAATTATTTACTTTTGTGATGGAGCTGGCAATGGTTCAGATGTAGTATGGCTAAGAATCCAGTTTCTCATTTTGTAACTCCATCATTGCTGTTTGCCAAGTATAGATAGATTGTATACAGCAATTCAAATTTCAATATGCTGCATATTACCTGGATTCCACAAGCAGGTACGAAGTTGCTTGCACAAAAACTAAAGAAGCATTTAACTTGGAACATAAAGAACAAGAGTTCCTATGATATTGAGCTTAGGTTACCAAAGAACAAAAATATTACTACATATCAGAGTCATGCGTAAACCAACAGCTTCAAGTGCTAATTATACTTGTCATAGTGTAGTAAAGACCCAGAGGTACTTCCGTTGCAGAGAAATAGCCTGGCGTTCCGTGAACTATTAACATTGCAGGTGGCAATAACTTCCTTTCTCCATAATTTTTCACAAATTGGAAGTTGTCATTTTCTATCTGGAAACAACTAGAACACCATAAGCAGCCAAGAACCGAACAAAAGATTTACTGGGAATGCATCCAACAGCTGGTATCCAAAGCAAACCTTTTTTAAAAAACACAACTGTGTCCACATGCTACTCAGGTCACATTTTCATAAATGGTCCCTTGAGAGAACTTAATTTGACAGAAGCTTACAACAGAGAACGCAATTTCTTTTTAATATTGCACAACTCAAAGAAATTCAAATGTTAAATAAAGTTAAAGCATTGTAAACTAATTAAGATATACCACCAGAACCCTCCATCTCCTTAACACCACACTCCACCAATTTTCTGGCAACACAGTTGGTTCTGATATGACGTGCATTTCTTCAGCGCGAATTGGCTATGACACGATTGTTGAATTTAAACCATTATTTGTAGAATGCAAACTTTCCCTACTTGCATTGATTATAACGTGATTCCAGTCCCATTGGTTTAAATGGTGCTGCTGTTAATGCGATTTTGTGGGGTCATGTGGTAACTGAACCGTCATGTCATCAGAATAGACTGTACAGAGGAGATTTTAAAATGGCCAGCATTGTAAATCAACAAACACAGCTTCTGGGTTAAGAACTGTCAGTAAGTGCAAAACAAGAAATTTATTAAATCACTCAAGAATGCAACTTTGAAATCTTCTGCTGGATTTCCTCAAGGTTCAGGCACTAGTAGTTTTATTTTCACTCGATCATTTCTAAATCTAGGGACCCAAATTTCAGGATCAAGGGTTCAATATTCAGATGAGACAAATCTTCTCACCAGTGGTTGTGAATATTCAGACTTCTCAAGCCCAGAAATCTGTGGGTGCTCAGTTCTTAAGTTTCAAGATAGATCACACTGGCATTGTGTCAACTATTTCAGAAGATCAGGGAGACCATAGTAGAGTCATAGAGATGTACAACATGGAAACAGACCCTTTGGTCCAACCTGTCCATGCCGACCAGATATCCCAACCCAATCTAGTCCCACCTGCCAGCATCCGCCCCATATCCCTCCAAACCCTTCCTATTCATAAACCTATCCAAATGCTTCTTAAATGTTGCAATTGTACCAGCCTCCACCACTTCCTCTGGCAGCTCATTCCAAACACATACCACCCTCTGCGTGAAAATGTTGCCCCTTAGATCTCTTTTATATCTTTCCCCTCTCACCCTAAACCTATGCCCCCTCTAGTTCTGGACTCCCTGAACCCAAGAAAAAGACTTTGTCTATTTACCCTATCCGTGGCCCTCATGATTTTGTAAACCTCTACAAGGTCACTCCTCAACCTCCAACGCTCCAGGGAAAACAGCCCCAGCTTGTTCAGCCTCTCCCTATAGCTCAAATCTTCCAAACCTGCAACATCCTTGTAAATCTTTTCTGAACCCTTTCAAGTTTCACAACATCTTTCCGATAGGCAGGAGACCAGAATTGCATGCAATATTCCAACAGTGGCCTAACCAATGTCATGTACAGCTGCAATATGACCTCCCAACTCCTACTCAATACTCTGACCAATAAAAGAAAGCATACCAAACGTCGTCTTCACTATCCTATCTACCTGCGACTCCACTTTCAAGGAGATGTGAACCTGCATTCCAAGGTCTCTTTGTTCAGCTCTAGGACCTAGAACTGAGGTAGACGTTTATTTAATATTTAGCAGTTAGGAGGAACTTTTCATAATTAAGAAGCAAACTTTACCAACTATTCTTATACTGCAATAATCTTTTTATATTCACTTCTACATGTTTTTAATAATTCTCAGATTTTATGATATTCAAGATGGAACAATACCAGGCCCTATAGGTCAGCGTTTCAAAAGAACATTGGAAAAGTATAGAAACAAACGTGTGGAGCTTATTGAGTACCAAAGCAATATAAGAGAGGACCCATCAGCAGCCGAAGCAGTGGAATGTTGGAAAAAATATTATGAAATTTTAATGATTTGTGGACTACTAAAAATCTGGGAAGATTTGCGTCTTAGGTAACAGCATCAAAGTGGATCTTCATTATGTTAAATTTAATGCAAAGTTATATCATGCAAATATTTATTTCATTTAATGTTTTTTTCTTCCTGAAGCTTTTCAGTACTTTTAGTACATTTAGCCACCTGAATTGATTGAAATCAAATTATCTATATTATATAAGATATCACAAACAGCTCTCAAAGTATTTACAAGCAACAAATTCAAGTGTATTGACAAGCAACAAATTCACATTATCTGATTGCAATTCTACGACAGTTATACACTTGAATTTGTTGCTTATAAATAACTTGACAGCTGTTTGGGATATCCTATAGATTATATTGCATTCTTTGTTTGGAATTTACCTCTTCCTGACAGCATGAACCAGAAAACTAATCATGTAGGATATTTGAATCATCAACTTTGTTCTTCAAATCTGTTTCCTGTGAGTATTTCACTCACTTTGAAATATTATTCTGCACGGATATAAGCAATACTCACTTAAATTTTTTTCCATATCTGTACTTTTAAGGTGTTTTTACGCCAGTTTGTCATTAATTTCAATCTGTTCTGAACATTCCGAATTTGGTTGAAAGCCCAGATATTCATTAGAGTACTGAAATAGCCAAGTTCCAGAGAAAATATAGCATTTTTAAAAAAAAAAACCATTATTGGAATGTATGTGTTACTGGCTAGGTAGCACTTCTTACCTGTCCCTAATGGTTGTGTGTCTGGAGCTGGCCAGATGAGGTAAGAGTGAACTAGATTGATTTTTACAACAATCTATAGTGTTGCATGGTCACTATTAAACTAGCTTATAATACAAAATTTTCATTGTTTTCACATGGTGGAATTTGAATAGATATCCCCAGAGCATTAGCATGGGATTCTGGAGTTGTAGTCCAGTGGCAGTACCACTACATGACTGCCTGATGGATGACTCTCTGATCTCTTATGTCAATTCATGATGTTTGTTTATACAAGATAAAGATTCCAATATGAAGAGTTTCTGCTGTGTGTTGCTTTTAAAGGGTCTAGGTGATTAACATTTTTTATTGATCTGTTTGACAAGAATTTTTATTTTAAGGAAATGTAATGTTATGATTGACGTTTTGCGAAAGATATTTTAATGCATACTATTGTATGGGGCTGCATTGCTAGAGATGATGGGCATAAGGCCATAAGAAATAGGAACAGAAGTAGGCAGTTTGGCCCCTCAAGCCTACTCTGCCATTCAATATGGGTTCATGGCTGATTCAAAACTCCTCATGTCTACTTGCCTGCCTGCCTTTACCCCATAAGCTTAGATTCCCCTACAGATCATGAATCTATCTATCTCAGCCTTAAATATACACAAGTACCCTATCCCAGAGCTCTCTGTGGCAAGGAGTTCCAAAGGCTTTCAACCCTTTGAGAGAAGAAATTTCTCCTTATCTCACTTTTAAATTGGAACCCCTTAATTCTGAGACGATGCCTTCTGGTCCGAGCCACTCCATGAGGGGAAATATCCTCTCAGCATTTACCCTATCTAGCCTCTTAAGAATTATATGTTTCAAAGCAATCACATGTCATGGGTGACACCTTTTGAACTTAGTTTGGATGACGGACCCTTTGAAAAGCTATGGTTCAAGATATCTGAGTCCTTTAAAAGTTCAGTCTCCACTATGGAGCTGGCCAGATCAGGAATGCAGAATGCGGTTTGTAACCTAAGCTAGCTTACATCCTTAAATAGCGCTGATGTAAATCTGAAACTCCACAAATGAGGTCTGCAATCCAGAATGAGGTCCTAGTCACCATTTTCATGTGTCCATGAAAATCCAGTGATATACTTTGCAATTTTCAGTAGGTTTTTTTGTTTACGCAGTTGAGAATAAACATTTCCTTGAGTAACATTATAATTTCTTCCCTTTCTATTGGACTCATGTTTACTTTCATGAATTGTTTCCTTTTTTACTACTAGCAAAAGTTAAATCCTCTGTTTTAAATTTCTTGCTAATTTATTCTTTAGTTAATTTTCTAACCCGATCTTGTCATCCTTTGGTGATTTTAAAAATTCTCAATTCTCAGATTTTGTGGGAATATTGTTAGGAGAAAGTGAGGACTGCAGATGCTGGAGATCAGAGCTGAAAATGTGTTGCTGGAAAAGCGCAGCATGTCAGGCAGCATCCAAGGAGCAGGAGAATCGACGTTTCGGGCATGAGCCCTTCTTCAGGAAAAGAAGGACTAGACACAATAGACACAAAAGTGGGGAACTAATGCTAAAATTATGTACAGCCTTGGCAAAACTTCAGTTGGAGTACTGCACACAGGTTTAGTCTCCACACTACAAAAATGATATTGAGAAACTAAAGAAGGTGTAAAAAGAGAGCAACAAGAACGTTACCATTTGCAAGGATGCTGCTATCAAGAAGGATTAAACATCATGGAATTCTTTCCTGAAGAAGGGCTCATGCCCGAAGCATCGAATCTCCTGCTCCTTGGATGCTGCCTGACCTGCTGTGCTTTTCCAGCAACACATTTTCAGCTGGGAATATTATTAGTTTATTTTAATCTGACACTCTGTTTAATTTTCCTAATTGGCCATTGCAGTACTGCATTTCCAGTAAAGATTTTATTCATCAAGCGAATGTATATTTATTGAGAATGATGAAGTAATTTTAAAAAATATTTGCCATTGCTCACCTACTGTTATATCTTGAATTCAGTTCTTTATGTTCATTATTTTCGTCAATGACAGAGCACATGGACCGTTTTTTCCACGAATATTGAGGCGTAGAAAAGGACAACGCTCTTCTGGAAAAATTGTAACACACATTGTGGCAAAAATGTTAACAGCTGACATGGTGAGTTATTCCAGTGAGTTTTATTAAGTTAACTGTTCAAATATATCTGTCCATCACTTTATTGTAATAGCTGTCCTGATTAATGTGTATTAGTAATAATACACTTATGTTATTGTCAAAAGCAAAAATTAAAATTACTTTTGGAGATATCTTAAAGGCTTTATTATTCTTTATACCATTCTCTGTCAAACTAAGTCATACAGGACAAGCAGCTCCAAGGTTTAATCCTATTCCATAACAGGGCCAGTTAATCCTTGCAAAGTAAGAACCTAAATCATGTAGAAGAAAACATCAGGGAATTCAAACAAAAAAATCACTGAAAGTAATTTCACATGTTGATAAGGTCACTAGGAGTGCAAACACAGTGATAATAAGTTTGGAGCAATAGACACAAAAGTGGGGAACTAATGCTAAAATTATATACAGCCTTGGCAAAACTTCAGTTGGAGTACTGCACAGGTTTAGTCTCCACACTACAAAAATGATATTGAGAAACTAAAGAAGGTGTAAAAAGAGAGCAACAAGAACGTTACCATTTGCAAGGATGCTGCTATCATGAAGGATTAAACATCATGGAATTCTTTTCTCTGAAGGGACATCCCACATCAAACCTCTCACTCCAGGCTACCGAGTGAACACCTGCATCCTTCCCCTGATATCTTTGGAAGCACCACGTATCCACAAATTTTCTTCCTCTCCCTATCCTTAATTTGCAGGGATGAAAGTCACTCAGTTTTAGCTTCTTCCCTTTTTCTGCAGATCCACCATAGAAAAAGTGCAGCACAGTAGGAAAAAAAAGTGTATAATAATAATGGTGATGATCCGAATGACAAGGACCAAAATTCACAGTTGCTTAATATTGTGGTCTTTCAAGTCAACAGCATATGTCAGGACTACAACCGTCCCTTTTATAGCACTATACCAGGAACAGCCAAGGAGTAAGAATACATGAGGCAACGCCCACCTTAATACCATGACCTTTCTATACAAGGAGCCAATGACGTCGTATCACTGTGCCTTAAAATGGCTTCAGAGCTTGATTTAATGCAATAGGAAGTTGGGTGTTCAATTTATAGATGGTGCTCCCAGCCAAGATTTTTTAGCAGAAAATTTCTATGCACTTTTTACACCATACATACCATAGAAGTGGGGAGGAGCGTCAAGTCAGGTTTTTCCAAACAATTTTTAACAATTTAGTTTTGTGCAGTTTTGAAGTTAAGTAAACATAGAACAATACACACAGAACAGGCCCTTCGGCCCTCAATGTTGCATCGACCTGTGAACTAATCTAAGCTCATCACCCTACACTATCCCATCATCATCCATATGCTTATCCAAGGATTGTTTAAGTGCCGCTAATGTGGCTGAATTCACTACATTGGCAGACAGGGCATTCTACGCCTTTAACACTCTGAGTAAAGAACTTGCCTCTGACATCTATTTTAAATCTATCACCTCTCAATTTGCAGCTATGCCCCCTCGTGCAAGCAAACATCATCATCCTAGGAAAAAGACTCTCACTGTCCACCCTATTAAATCCTCTGATCATCTTGTATGTCTCTATTCAACCCCCTCTTAGCCTTCTTCTCTGCAATGAGAACAGATCCAAGTCTTGCAGCCTTTCCTCATAAGACCTTCGCTCCAGACCAGGCAACATCCTGGTAAATCTCCTCTGCACCTTTTCCAATGCTTCCACATCCTTCCTGTAATAGGGCGATCAGAGCTGCACACAATACTCCAAGAGAGACCTCAATATTAAGCAACTGTGAATTTTGGTCCTTGTCATTCGGATCATCACCATTATTTGTACAGTTACAGCATGATATCATGCTTTGGAACTCAATCCCTCTACCAATGAAACCTAACACAGTGTATGCCTTCTTAACAGCGCTATCAACTTGGGTGAGAAAGTGAGGTCTGCAGATGCTGGAGATCAGAGCTGAAAATGTGTTGCTGGAAAAGCACAGCAGGTCAGGCAGCATCCAAGGAACAGGAGAATCGACGTTTCGGGCATTAGCCCTTCTTCAGGAATGAGGAAAGTGTGTCCAGCAGGCTCAGAAACTGGAGAAATTTGAGTTCATCCCTTGTGGTTGGAGGGTTCCCAGGCAGAAGATGAGGCGCTCTTCCTCCAACTGTCGTGTTGCCATGGTCTGGCGATGGAGGAGTCCAAGGACCTGCATGTCCTTGGTGGAGTGGGAGGGTGAATTAAAGTGTTGGGCTACGGGGTGGTTGGGTTGGTTGTTCCGGGTGTCCCAGAGGTGTTCTCTGAAACGTTCCGCAAGTAGGCGACCTGTCTCCCCAATATAGAGGAGGCCACATCGGGTGCAGCGGATGCAATAATTGATGTGTGTGGAGGTGCAGGTGAATTTGTGGAGGATATGGAAGTATCCCTTGGGGCCTTGGAGGGGGACACTTCCATATCCGCCACAAATTCACCTGCACCTCCACACACATCATCTATTGCATCCGCTGCATCCGATGTGGCCTCCTCTATATTGGGGAGACAGGCCGCTTACTTGCGGAACGTTTCAGAGAACACCTCTGGGACACCCGGACCAACCAACCCAACCACCCCGTAGCCCAACACTTTAACTCCCTCTCCCACACCACCAAGGACATGCAGGTCCTTGGACTCCTCCTTCGCCAGACCATGGCAACACAACGGTTGGAGGAAGAGCACCTCATCTTCTGCCTGGGAACCCTCCAACCACAAGGGATGAACTCAGATTTTTCCAGTTTCTTAGCCTGCTAGACACACTTTCCTCATTCCTGAAGAAGGGCTTATGTCCGAAATGTTGATTCTCCTGTTCCTTGGATGCTGCCTGACCTGCTGCGCTTTTCCAGCAACACATTTTCAGCTATCAACTTCGGTGGCAACTTTCAGAGATCTGTGTACATGGACTCCAGAATCCCTCTGCACAATCACACTACCAAGAATCTTTCCACTGACCCAGTATTCTGCCTTCCTGTTTTCTTACCAAAGTGAATCACCTTACATTTATCTGAATTGAACTCCATTTGCATCCTCTCAGCTCAATTCTGCAGTTTATCCAAGTCCCCCTGCAACATTCTTCCACACTGTCCACCACTCCACCAACTTTAGTATCATCTATAAACTTACTAACCCATCCACCTATGCATGCATCCAAGTCATTTATAAAAATGAGAAACAGCAATGGTCCCAAAACAGATCCTTGTGGCACGCCAATAGTAACCGGACTCCAGGCTGAATATTTTCCATCAACCAGCACTCATTGCCTTCTTACAGAAAGCCAATTTCTATTCCAAATTGACCAATCACCTTCAATCCGATGCTTCCATATTTTCTCCAATAGCCTACCATCTGTAACCTTATCAAAGGCTTTACTGAAGTCCATGTACACCACATCAACTGCCCTACCTTCATCCACATGCTTGGTCACCTTCTCAAAAAACTCATGAGGTTTGAGAGACATGACCTGCCCTTGACAAATCCATATTCACAATTTCCAATCAAATTGGTGCTTGCTAGATGATTATAAATCCTATCCCTTATAATCCTTTCCAGAACTTTTCCTACAACAGACATAGAGCTCACTGGTCTATAATTAACTGGGTCATCTCTACTGCCCTTCTTGATCAAGGGCACAACATTTGCAGTTCTCCAGTCCTCTGGTACTAAACCTGTAGACAATGACGACTCAGAGATCAAGGCCAAATGCTGTGCCATCTCCTCCCTAGATTCCCAGGGAATTCTTGGAAAAATCCCATCCAGCTCAGGGGACTTACCTACTTTCACACCTTCTAGAATTGATAACACCTCCTCTTTACTAATCTCAATTGTTTCAAGTCTAATAACCCCTATCTCAATCTTCTCCTCTACAATATTCTCCTTTTCCTGAATGAAAACAGATGAGAAATATTTGTTTAGCACCTTTCCGATCTCCACAGGATTCACACACAACTTCCTACTTCTGTCTTTGACAGGCCGTATTCCTACCCTAGTCATCCTTTTATTCCTCACATACCGAGAAAGCTTTAGGATTCTCTTTCATTCCACCTGCTAAAGACTGCTCATGTCCCCTCCTTGCTCTTCTTAACTCTCTCTTTAATTCCTTCCTAGTTGCTGTGTAACTCTCCATTGCCTCATCTGAACCAACTTGCCTCATCAACACATAAGCCTCCTTCTTCCGCTTAACAAGAGATACAATTTCTTTAGTAAACCATGGCTCCCTTACCTTATCACTTCCTCCCTGCCTAACAGGGACATACCTATCAAAGACACACAATATCTGTTCCTTCAACCAGCTGCACATTTCAATTGTCCCCATCCCCTTCATTTTGCTGCCCCATTCCATGCCTCCTAAGTGTTGCTTAATCACATTATATTTGCTCTTTCCCCATCTATACTTCTTGCCCTGTGGCATGTACCTATCCCTTTCCATCGCTAAACTAAACATAACCAAATTATGGTCACTCGCTCCAAAGTGCTCACCTATCACTAAATCAAACACCTGGCCTGGTTCATTACCAAGTACCAGATCCAGTGTAGCCTCCTCTCTTGTCAGCCCTTCGACATAATGTGTCAGGAAACCCTCCTGCACACATTGGACAAAAACTGACCCATCCAATGTACTAGAGTTTCATGCTGCAAGCTCACCTACCTTTTTCTGGATATTCCTGATGTTGAAGTAGACACACTTGAAGCCAGCTCGCTGTCTGTCAGCACACTCCTGTCACCGTGAAATACTGTCCATGTCCTCCCTATTCTCATCCTCCTATGTACTGGAAGTAAAACACAAGTTCCCATCCCCCTGCTGAGCTAGTTGAAACACCCAAATCATTGAGCTGTTTAACCATAGTTGAAGTATGCTAGCTCTGGAGGGGTGAAAATCTGCAGTGTTGTATTGTTTTCAGAAAGCATAATTGTCTGGATCTGATTCAGTACGATCAGTGTTTCAATACCACTCTTAGGTAAAAGTTTCCAAAACTGACAATGTTTAATATCACTTTAATTTGCACAAATAAAGCATGGCAAAGGCATGGAACGAGATTATAACATGAATGAGAGTGCAGAAAGTAACCTATCAGCATTATAAGTGTTTTTAGAGAAAGTCCATTTGATACCATATCCTATTTATTTTTGAGGCTGATTGTCAATGTGGGAAGGTTGTGAACACCAAAACAGAAAATCCAGTTTTTTTTTACCATTCATTCCTCACGCACATAGACTGCTTTTCACTTGAATTGTAGAATGCATGGAATATGTTTTCATTTAATAACTTACTTTTCCTAAATATGGGCGTGAGAATGTCAAGATATTTATCACAGAGGAGCACCATCTTTCTGTTTGAATGCAATTATTTATTTGGGCTACAGTTATACTTGCTTTCTGCAGATTAAGGATTTCTCTGCTAATACACTAATTCAGCAACATGACAACTTAGATGCATCCTTAGACAGTTGCTTCAGTGGAGACACAGTGGTAATTTTTCCAGGAGAATATCATGCCTCAGGATTTGGAATGTTAACAGATGATATCGTTATTAGAGGTAAGTTGTGAAACAATATGTTTATATGCCACCATTATGATCTTTTCTTAACTGCAACTGAAAGTTGATAAATATGGAAGAATATTAGGGGGAATCCCTGAGAAATTTCAACATCTGTGTAGATGTTTTCTACTGTAATTAGTATGGTCCTTCGTTATATTCCCGTTCTAATGTTGGTTCATTTGAATTTTTGGACAGTAATCCCCTTCAGTTAATGCTTCCCCTTCAGCCAATGCAAAACCTCAGTTAAGTAAAAACAAACAATAGTGAGATTGCCAGTTCACTTGTGGAAAGTTCTTAATTGCTACCATAATCCAGATAATTTGTCACTGAGATGGCAACCACTGTTAACGATAGATCTTAGATGTTTAAATAATTAGGCACTGTCAGAATTATTCTTGAGTTATCAGATAAGTACTCATAGTGTTCATATATGTTCGTATTTTAATAAATTTTATTTTAACACAAACATTAACTCATTTAAATTAAATATTCTGACATATTTGCTGAAATAATGAAGGATTGTCTGGCCATTTAAGAAACGGAGGAATGAAAATTGCACTTTCTTACTTCATTGCCCTACATTTATTGCACTAAATTATTTCCCAACCACTTGATTACTGAATTCTATTCATCTTGTTCTTAGACGTGAATCTGTTTGTTCCAGTTGATCTAACAAAATAAAACACACCACTTAGACACAATAGGAAGAACTTATTCTTGACATTATTTTCTTTTGATTCCTATTTTTCTAAATTTCAGACGTTCAATTTAAATAAAATATACTCTGTGAGTTATAGGGATTACTAAAAGGGCAAAGCGCTGTTATACTAGGACTTGAATTTTACCGATTCAGTTGTGTTGACAAATTGACAACAGGTCAACATGTCTCAACAGGCAAGCATGGCTGGCAGTGGCAGATGTCACAAGCAGTCAAGGGATCATTGCAGGAAAATGGATCTAGCGCAGGAAGAAATTTAATTATGGTCAGGAAAAATGAGTGATGTTTTAGAGTTGAAAACTCTGAAAACCTTTAATTAAAAGGCATCCATCAGTTGTGAGGCCAGGTGGTAAATCCACGTATGATACAACATCAGATACCAGTGTCCACATTCAGGCTTCCACTACTCATGCACCCTATCCCCATGCTTAGCTCTGAGTGAATGTTGCATTGACATGATGCAACTTCTCAAAACTCGCTAATGATGAATGTCAATTCACCTTATCATGTGGCAGTACAGTATTGCGCATTTAAATTATCTATGCAACATAGTTGCACCATGAGGCAGAAGTGACGTTGCCCATGTCTATACTTAAAAACAAATGTGCTCAGAATGTCAGGGAATGCCAGTACACCAGAGGTGGAATGCCTTTCATTGTCATTACATTAGTGGAACTGGAGGCCATAAAGATTGGATGGGTCAAACAGAGCAACCTGTCGCTGAAGGCAAGATAGGTGTAAATGCTGGAGAGAGTGAGTAAAACTTTTGGTTGTGTCCAACATTCCCAAGATGATAGCAAAATACTACATATGCTGGAAACTTAAATACAGAACCCTAGAAACACACATCAGATTGGCAGCAGCCATGAAGAGAGAAATACATTTAATTTTCAAGCTAAGGATTGTCCTGTTCTTGAAAATTCCCAAACCAAAACCGCAGAACTGGTCCGTAACATTTTTAATCTCTCATAAATGTTTAATGATAGACTTGAGTATGTTGAGCACTACCGATGCCTTGGTTGCCGCCTCTCTTAAAAGATCAATATTGACAGTGTCACTTCAGACTTGTACAAACTATGCTCCAAGTGTTTGACAACAGATGTCCACATCTCAACAAAAACTTGTTGTGTAGAGAAATTGTCGCCAGACTCCTGCACTGCAGTGAGCCCTGGACAGTGTATTAGCAACACATAACATTGCGAGAAAAATATTACCAGCAGTGCCTCCACTGTATTCTCCATGTTCAGTGGGAGACTGTGCAACTAACATTAGTCTCCTTCTTGAAGCCAGCTGTATAATCATTCAGGCAAAATTCCTGAAAAGTCAACTATGCTGGATTGGAATTGTGTCTGAGTGGCTAAAAAGAATCTCCCCGGCCAGTGACTGCTTTCTCTACTCTTAAGTGCCTCGTATTCCAGGGAGAACAAAGCAAACACTACAAAGGTATTCCGATTCTTTATTTAAAAAGCAACAGCATTGACATTACAATAGCAATATATAGGTTTTAGGAGCACGTTTAGGCCCTTTGGCTGTTTAAGTCATTCAGTAAGGTGGCGGTTGACCTGGCTGTACGCTCGACTCTACTTCCTGCCTGAACCCTTGACAACCCTTGACACAACCCACAACCCTTGACACATCTGTCAAAAATTTATCTAGCTCAAACTTGAATGCAATAAAAGACCTTTACCTTTCATTGTCATTACACCAGTGAGTTTCTGAGAATGATCATTCTACACTCAAATTAATCCTTTGAACAAAATGGGGGTGAATTTTCCCATTCTTCAACAATGTTTTCTTATCCGAGGTTCATGGGTTTGCTTTGCCATGGCTATTGGTGACTCTTGTGCTTTGTTCTGCTCTTCATCTCATTAAATATGTAATCTAGGAATTCATTTTTTCACTGTGATCCTGGACTGTTATTCTGAAGAAGTGACCAAGAAAGGCAAATTGGCTTCTCACTTTGCCGACAGGTAACATGGAGATGCTTGTGGAGAGTGGGAAAAGGCAATACATTTTCACGCTGATTGGCAAAGATGGCCACGTCACTAGACTCAAACAGCCTGTAAGCCTGTACAAAAATAGCGGCTGAGTGGAGTGTCCTCAGTGAAACAGTCCAGGAAGGATAATGATCTCTGTGTTCCACAAGGGTAAGTGCCACCACTTTTTCGCTGCTACCTCACAATCGCAAGGCCACCACACACTCTAAACCTATCACTGCATGCACTTCTTGTTGAGGTTTATGGAAGGCATTATGCCCACTCAACAGCTCTTCACACACATCATTCTTGCAAACTAACTACTCTTTTATTTTCCTCAGCACTTGCTGCTAACTCACTGGAGTTAACTCTGTATTTATTCTGACCCTGCATTACCACTAAGAGCTTTCCTATCTACTTTCATCACACTCAGTCCCTCCTTTTGTATCAATGCAAAAAGAAATGTCTCACAATGGAGTGGAGACCATGAAGACCAGCAGGTACAATGACTCAGCCCATACGAATCCTCAGTCCAAAAGATGTTGGATTTCACCAGGGAAAAATGCAACAGCTTGTGGAGACACAAACACTTCCATTGACAACAACAAGTTCAGATGTGCTGTGCTGTGTCAGCCTCTGACTACTACTACCACTAAGCTATTCTTAACTTGCTCAAATTGCAATCCCTCTTTCCCAACTAACTAATTTTACTCTATGCAAGCACCAACAGCACCCCATGAATCTCTGTCCACAAAAGGACAGTGCCAGAGATCTGAAGATGAAATCACTCAACCTTCATAGGATGTACAAAGTTAAAAATCACACAATACCAGGTTATAGTCCAACATGTTTAATTGGAAGCACACTAGCTTTCGGAGCGACGCTCCTTCATCAGGTGATTGTCGCCTGATGACAATCACCTGATGAAGGTGCGTCGCTCTGAAAGCTAGTGTGCTTCCAATTAAACCTCTTGGACTATAACCTGGTGTTGTGTGATTTTCAACTTTGTACACCCCAGTCCAACACCGGCATCTCCAATTCATAGGATGTACCAGTAAGCCTTTCACCTGCAACTCCCCTATCAATTCTAAAACATTCACAGCAGGTCTGGGCCCTCGAGGCCCAAACAACCCTAGAGACAACTGCCCAAATCTTCTATACCGACAGATACAGAGAATGGTCCGTGCACCTCAGCTGTGAATATTGGTATTGCTCTTTGATATATTGGAGGGATGGGAAGAAAATAACTTACTGAGAGTACATAGGTAGTACAGGTGACACCACATTGTAAAGTTTCTTGCACTTTATACTTGTATATGCACTTACACTCTCGAAGTGTCTGTTCTCATGTTTTTTTTCACTCTTGAATCTGGTGAAATTGCACCTGTTTGAGAAATGAGTATCCTCTTTCGACATCTCAAAGAGGAAAGAAATTGTGATGTCCAGGCTCATCTCTTGACAAGCAACTGACTCCTTTGACTGCAGATGTCAAAGATCTTTGAACCATGGTGGCAATGACTGCAGCCAAAGTGTTTCACTTTGAAGTGGATAACACTGTGAATAAAATCAATATACAGGGATTTCTTCTTCTACATTTTTGGGGTGTGGACTTGGCTGCCTAAATCAATGTTTATCGCCCATTTCTAGTTGCCCTTGGAAAGGTGGTGGAAATCTGCCTTCTTGAATCGCATCAGTTTTTTGGTGCAGATAGACTCTCAATGCTTTTCGGGAGGGAGTTCCAAGATTTTGATCCAGTGACAATTAAGGAGTGGCAATATATTTGCAAGGCAAAAGTGAGGACTACAGATGCTGGAAACCAGAGTAGAGATCAGAGTGGTGCTGGAAAAGCACAGCAGGTCAGGCAGGAAAATCGATGTTTCGGGCAAAAGCCTTTCATCTCGAATGCAAGCAGGGAGCCTCCAGGGTGGAGAGATAAATGGAGCAGGGTGTGGGGCTGGGGAGAAGGTAGTAAAGAGTACAATAGGTGAATGGGAGTGGGGATGGAGGTGATAGGCCAGAGGAGAGGATGGAGCAGATAGGTAGGGAGGGAGATTGGCAGGTAGGACAGTCATGAGGATGGTGTTGAGCTGGAAGGTTGGAACTGGGGTAAGGTGGAGGGAGGGGAAATGAGGAAACTGGTGAAGTCCACATTGATGCCCTCGAGTTGAAGTGTTCCAAGGTGGAAGATGAGACGTTATTCCTCCAGGTGTCGGGTGGTGAGAGAATGGCGGTGGAGGAGGCCCAGGACCTGCATGACCTCGGCAGAGTGGAAGGGGGAATTGAAATGTTGGGCCACGGGGCGGTGGGGTTGATTGGTGCAGGTGTCCCGGAGCTGTTCCCTGAAGCGCTCTGCGAGAAGGCGTCCAGTCTCCCCAATGTAGAGGAGACTGCATCGGGAGCAATGGATACAATAAATGACATTGGTGGATGTGCAGGTGAAACTTTGATGGATGTGGAAGGCACCATTGGATCCTTGGATGGAGATGAGGGAGGAGGTGTGGGCTCAGATTTTGCAATTCCTGCAGTGGCAGGGCAAGGTGCCAGGACGGGAGGGTGGATTGTTGGGGGACATCGACCAGACCAGGTAGTCACGGAGGGAACAGTCTTTGCGGAAAGGAGTGGGGAGGGAAATATATCTCTGGTGGTGGGGTCCGTTTGGAGGTGGCGGAAATGTCGGCGGATGATGCGGTTAATGTGAAGGTTAGTAGGGTGGAAAGTGAGGACCAGGGGAGTTCTGTCCTTGTTACGGTTGGAGGGGTGGGGTTTGAGGGCTGAGGTGCGGGATGTGGATGAGATGTGTTGGAGGGCATCTTCAACCACGTGGGAAGGGAAATTGTGATCTCTAGAGAAGGACGCCTTCTGGTGTGTTCTGTGATGGAACTGGTCCTCCTGGGAGCAGATATGGCAGAGGTGGAGGAATTAGGAATATGGGATGGCATTTTTGCAGGAGGTAGGGTGGGAAGAGGTGTAATCCAGGTAGCTGTGGGAGTCAGTGTGACACCTCCCCCCACCCCATTTATTTCTCCACCCTGGAGGCTCCCTGCCTCCATTCCTGATGAAGGGCTTTTGCCCAGACCATCAATTTTCCTGCTCCTCGGATGCTGCCTGACCTACTGTGCTTTTCCAGCACCACTTTGATCTCTACTCATATATTTGCAAGTCAGATGAGTGGCTTGGAAGGGAACTTGCTGGATATATCTATTGCCCCTTTCCTTCTAGATGGTGGTATTTGTGGATTTGACAGGTACTGTCTAAGAAGTCTTGGTGAACTTCTACAGTGCATCTTGTACATCTTGAGTGTTGCTGCTCCTGAACATTGATAGTGGAGGGAGTGTATATTAATAGATATAGTACCAGTCAAGTGGTCAGCTTTGTCTTAAATGTTGTCAAACTTCTTGAGTATTGTTGGAGCTGCATTCTAGGCCAGTGAGGAATTCCTAGCCACTGACCAGCTTTTGTAGCCAATTTAGTTTCTGGTCAATGGTAACTGCCAAAGCATTGATAGTGGGGCACTGATGGTAGTGCCGTTGAATGTCCAGAGGCAATGGTTAGATTCTCTCATTAGAGATGGCCTTTGCCTGGCACTTGAGTAGTGCAAATGTTACTTGCTACTTATCAGCCAAACTCTGGTTATTGTGGAGCAAGTGCTGCTGGATGGAACTATTCGTGACCCTTTCCATCACCTATCATTTTATTGATAGTTGAGGGCAGACCAACTTGGCAGTAATTGGCTGGGTTGGATTTGTCCTGCCTTTTCAGTAAAGGACATACCTGCTCAATTTTCTGCACTAAGGAGTACATAACATTTTTGGAGCTGTACTGGAACAACTTGGCTTGGGATCCATTTGGAGAAGATGTCTTCACTACTATTACCAGAATGTTGTCAGTATTCAGTGCCTCAAGACTTTTCTTGATATCACATGGAATGGATTGAATTGGTAGAAGACTGGCATCTGCGAAGCTGGGGATCTCTAGAGGAGTCCATTCTGGATCATAAACTCGGCAATTCTGGCTGAAGGGTATTGCAAATGCTTCAGCCTTCTCTTTTGTGCTAATATGCTGGACTCTTCAATAATTGAAGATGGAGAAGTTTATGGACCTTTCTCTCCTAGTGAATTATTTAATTGTCCAGCACCATTCAAAACAGGATGTGGCAGGTGTGTAGAGCTGACCTGTTGTTGTGGAATCACCTCATCCTGTCACTTGATGCGTGTGCTTATTGGCAGACAAATAATCTTGTTTTGTAACTTCACCATGTATCCCTGATGCTATTCCTGGCATGCTATTCTGCACTCTTCATCAAACCAAGGTTGATCCCCTGGCATGGTGGTGGTAGTAGAGGACTTTGCTGTTTACGGGTTACAGGTTGTGTTGCAGTACAACTCTGATGCACCGTTGGCCCACAGGGCTTCATAGATATCCAGTCATGAAATCTGTTTGAAGTCTATCTCATTTAGCACAGTGATGGTGGCATACAACACAATGGAGGGTATGCTGAATGTGAAGACAGGACAATTGGACTTTATTCCTAATTGAACAAATTAAATTGCCATGGTAGGATTCAAACCCAGGTCCTTGGAACATTACTTGGGTCTCTGGATTGCTAGTCCAGCAAAGATCTAGGAGTAGATGTGCGGGTGTCAATAATGCAAAATGGTAGAATGCTTCAAAGAACTGTATACAGTATCCAGCAGGTCATCTGTGACAAAAGGACAATTTGAAGACATTGCCAAAGTCATTGTGTTATACAGTGGTATTTCAACCTTGGAATGTAGTGAGGTAGGTGTTAAGGCACTGATGCAAAATTACAATGACTTGATTGACTACAGCACAGAACAAGTGAAGAAGCACAATAGTCCAATAAATAAGTATTGCCTGACAATGCTCGCAAAGCTACAATATCATGATGCACTAAACGTTCTGAATTATGTTCTAATTGAACTAGCACCATTGTGCTAATTCTTTCAGAGAAGCTGTTTGGCAACAATTGAAGCGATGCCATTTGCAAAGGCTAAGATAAAAAAACTGGAAATTCTGTATCTGGGTGAACATCTTGATTGGAGTGATGAAGTTAAGGTTCTGGCTACTCTAGACAGTAATGTTGACACTGCTGCAATCCTTCTGTATGACCAGCTAACAGATTTCCAGAAGAGGAATCAAGAGAATGGCATCCATTGATGAGACTGCAGTTATCAAGGCAAAAGTCAAGGCAGGTTCTATTCAGACTTTCAGTGAGCTGGTGAACTGTGCTGTAAAAGTTGACCAGTTTCGAGAAATATTCATTTTTCTTAACATCTGTGCAACATTTCAGACATTAAGTTCTGACTGGTAGTGTCGATTTAGTCTAATTAACTCAATTAAATCTAACTCAGAAATTCATTAGAAACAGATCACATGGACAACTTAAGTTGCACATTTCATCTGAACAAAATATCAATCTGGATCCTTATAAAATCGTTAAGACACCAAATAAAAATAGGTGTGAAAACTTGCCATGAAGGAGTGAAGTAATTATCAGCTTCACCTTTTGGTAGTGTATTATACTTAGTGTATGTAGCACCACTGCTAAACAGGTCACTGGACTTCAGAGCTGAGGAAACAATTTTGTGTACTTTAGCAGGTAGAATATACGTAACTGTGAAATAATACAAATATACACTTTTAATTGTTAACAATCACATTGTGTAAAAACTTACCGTATGACATATATCACTCAGACGTATTCCACACACCAGCATAAAAAATAGATGGAACATTGGATGGAAGGCTCAAAACGAGGTGCTTTGGGACTCCTCTCAATCTGCTGCAGATTCTCATCCTCAGAAGATTTCTGTTGATCACCCATTTTGACTACATCTGTGACAATCTCACCATCATTATTTTCAGTTGAGTAGGGCAGAACATACTACAACGGAGCAACTCTTTCTAGGTTATACAGCAGTGTTCTGCTGGAGCAGTCCAAGCAGCAATACCTTATCTTCAAGAGTACAATGGTCTGAACCAATATGACCCTGTGGAAATGTTGGCATCATGTATCTTTATTCTGTGTCACTTTGAGTGTATCATAAAGATGCCATCAGTGGTGTTTGGCAGAGTTAGTCCTTGCATTTTTGCAGCCATCTTTGGAAAGAGGTCTGCAGTCTGCATGCAGCAATAACTGGCAGCAGTGGTCAGAGACAAGTTGAACATTAATAGAGTGAAAGTCTTTTCTGATGATAAATTGGGAAGGTTGGTGAATTAAGCATGGATCCACTGATTCAGTTATACCACACACCTGGAATCAAATTGCACCTCATTGGCAAGCCACACATTTTCCAAGAACAAAACTGCAAATCATGTTTACAAGAAATCTTGACCATTCCATTGTTTATACTTCCTGATGAAGGGCTTTTGCCCAAAACTTCAATTTTCCTGCTCCTCAGATGCTGCCTGACCTGCTGTGCTTTTCCAGCACCACTCTAGCCTACCCTCTGTATCATGTCAGCGAAGCACTTGCAAGCAGTATGGTGCAGTCAATAGTGCCCTGCACCTGGAAAAAGCCCGCAATGATGGATGGGATGTGTCTGGAATGCCTGCCTCTCCTTATCACCAGGGAAGAATATGAACAAGTGTGATCTAGAGAAAATGGCTTGAGAATTCATTTTTGAATTAAGGATTAGGAGATGCTGGTGACATAAAATTCAAGGCAGCTGTAACCTTGATGGGCATCAAGATCGAATGCTTAACTAGTACTTCTGAGCGAAGTCCCGTTCCAGCAGCTAACAGTTCATTGAGGATGGTCTGGAATGTCTTTTAGTCATTTATGAGAGTGGTAGAAAATGACAGCAAGGTCTGTGGATGTGGAGACTGATCATTTTTCTCTGCTTCCTTGTTAGATGTTAACCTGCTGCTTCTCTCTTTGGAGACTATACAGCAGCTGTTGGAGGTTGCTGTTCTCACTGGTCTTGCTAAAGAAGTAGTAATTGCTGACTTGCTCTAGTGTATTCACCTGTAAACTAAGGCCAAAATGAGCCAGTGATTGTGGGAAATGCCTCGGAGAAAATGCATGGTGTGCCACAGATGCTAGGGATATAAGTCAATACCATGCCTTGATTAGGTGCTCTGAGGTATAACTTTATCCAGATGTATTTTACAGACCCAAAAGTCTCATGCTTCATTAACGGAGTGAAGTCTAGCTGTAAGCTGCTGTGATAGCCAACCCTTCCAAAGAAACCACACTTGAGCATTTCAGACCTTGATCTTGCACACTTAGTTAAATGTGTGAATATGGCAGCTCCAAAATGATGTTTTCCAGTTTTAGCTCTGAATTGCGATTCAGAAATGCAGAGATCTTTGACACTTTTATGTTAGCAGGTGTCTAAATTTAATTAGCTAAATTTAATGGAGGCATTTAGTGCAAAAAATGTAATGGTTAGGCTTAGAGTCACACTCACAGAGATGTACAGCATGGAAATAGACCCTACAGTCCAACTCTTTCATGCCGACCAGATATCCTAAACTAATTTAGCCCCATTTGCAGCATTTAGCCCATATCCCTCTAAACCCTTCCTATTCATATACCCATCCAGATGCCTTTTAAATATTGTGATTGTACCAGCCTCCATCACTTCCTCTGTCAGCTTATTCCATACACACACCCCCTCTCTATATGAAGAAGTTGACCCTTAGGGCCCTTTTGAATCTTTCCCCACTCACCCTAAACCTATGCCGTCTAGTTCTGGATTCCCCTCACCCCTGGGAAAAGACTTTGTTTATTTACTCTATCCATGCCCCTCATGATTTTATAAACTTCTATAAGGTCACCCCTCAGCCTCCGACACTGCGGGGAAAACAGCCCCAGCGTATTGAGTCTCTCCCTATAGCTCAAACCCTCCAACCCTGGCAACATGCTTATAAATCTTTTCTGAACCCTTTTAAGTTTCACAACATCCTTCCGATAGGAGGGAGACCAGAATTGCACACATTATTCCAAAAGTGGCCTAACCAACGTCTTAAGATTACTTAAGACCATAATTTGCAATGTCCATCCTTCGAATCTGAATGAAATGACTTGCAATGAAGTGCAATTTAATCCCACATGTGTGGCATTACTGAATCAATGTATGTATTAATAATAAAATTGCCCCTAGTGGGGTCTCAAATGCAAACACTTTTATTCTGCCCCAGAAGAAAAAGTAACTTACACTCCTTATGGTTGAGTTAATTAATTTATTTTGTTCTAATGACTACATACATTTAGTCAAAAGTCACACAACATCAGGCTACAGACCAACAGGTTTACTTGGAAGTACTAGCTTTTGGACCCCTTCTCCTTCATCAGGTAGCTATGGAGCAGAACCAAAAGACACAGAATTTATAGCAAAAGATGATAGCATCATGCAACTGAAACAATATATTGAACAAATGTAGATTGCTGTTAAGTACTTCATCTTTTAGAATGGGTTCCAGTTTTTGGTTCGTTAATATATAAATCCTAGACCTTTTAAGTCACATTCTTGAGATAACTTAAGATTTTATAAAAAAAAGGTGACATCTCAGCTCAGACAATGCATTAAAAGTGTGAGGTTAGAGTCTGTCTGATTCTCAATTTTGAGTCAGACTTGTTCTGTTTCCAAAGTAGGAATTTATAAAATGTAACGTGGATCGACTGCCTGGAGTTTGCATGCTTTTTGACCAAAATGGAATGTATCTGCAAATACAATGCTGCAAATGCAAGTGTGTGTGTGTTGCAAGTGTGTGTGTGTGTGTGTGTGAGAGAGAGAGAGAGAGAGAGAGAGGCGGAGACGGGCACATGAGAGAGTGTGTGCTTATGTGTGTGTGTGCGCTTGGTAGAGTGTGTGCATGAGTGTGACGGAGTATAAGCCTGTGGAGGCTGTGTGCATGGGTGTGAGTGTGGGGGCTGTATATGTGTGTGTACGAGAGAGAGTTTGTGTATGAAAGAATGTCTTTATGAGTGTGAGTATGTAAGAGTGTGTGTTTATGTGTGTGTACGAGAGAGAGTGTAGGGTCATCTGTCGTGTGACATGAACCCAAGGTCCCGGTTGAGGCCATCCTCATGGGTACCGCACTTGGCTATCAGCCTCTGCTCAGCCGTTCTGCATTATTGCATATCCCGAAGTCCGCCTTGGAGGATGGTCACCCAAAGATCCGAGGACGAATGTCCCTGACCGCTGATGTGTTCACCGACTGGAGGGGAACATCCCTGGCTGGTAATTGTTACATGATGTCTATTCATTCTTTGTAGCATCTGCTTGGTCTCACCCTCTCACATTCTTACCTACAACATATGAGGTAACATTGACTGAGTCACGAGTACCTGCTGCGCTCATAGACATGCTGTCTCTCATACACACACATATACACACCCCAGACACTCTCACCCTCTCACAAGTAAATTCTGTGTCTTATGATCCGGCTCCACAGCTACCTGAAGAAGGAGCAGGGCTCCAAAAGCTAGTACTTCCAAATAAATCTGTTGGCCTGTAACCTGGTGTTGTATGATTTTTAACTTTGCCCACCCCAGTCCAACACTGGCACCTCCACATCATGCGTGCATTTAAATAAAGAACCATATATTTACTCTTTTCACCATTTTTGACCCTATTTGCTGCTGTTTTATGCTTTTACATTGAATGCCTTTCTTTCCTACTCTGGGTGTCACAATTAAAGTAATTCTGCAGTACTGCAGTATCATTTTGCTTTGCAAGCCTGTAGGTCCCTCTCCTGAATCTGCCTTCCCCAATAAAAATCATTTAAAGTCTAGTTATTCATCAGGACACTAATCTCAACAGATAACTTGATTATTGAGCTATTGTCCAGTAAACAAAGGTACCTGATTGCTCTGATGGACACTTGATGCCACATGAGTAGTATTAATGACTCACTTGCTCTTTGGGAAATCCAGCCATTGCCTTGGACTTCTCTCTGTGCCTGACTGGCTGTTTGGCTGTGACTTTAATATACTGGCCAGTCTAATGTACTTTGTGTCTGAGACCTCTATTGTGCAGCAATAGGTTGCTGACTGAAAGATGCATGTATATTTCCAGATCATCTCTGGAATAATCCACAGATAAAAAGCTTGAGTGCCACATTACCTTAAACGCTACAGTGATTTGGTGCCGATCACTGATCATTAGCATCAACCCTTTCCCCAGCATACTACACAGCTCCACTACCACCTCACTGGAAAGACAAAGTCATGTAGACATTGGGTTCATGTATTTTGGTGAAGATGACCCTTTTACAGGTTACCCCTTGGATGTCCTTAGGACATCCAAGGGGTAACCTTCTGGAAACATCAGGCTGCTCTCTTACTTCCATGTGCCCTCTCATTCATGTCCATTGCTTCCTCAGGACACTGGAACACCTGTGGCTGCTTCACAACCTTCCTTATAGCTGCAATCCAATTTCTAGCTAATATCCTCCTCAGTCAAATGTCTGAAAACGTTGGCTGCCATAGCCAGATGAAGCCTACACTCTGATGAGCCTCTCATGAATCTTGTTATGCCTGCAGTGAACTGAGAGATACCTGGCCCCACCCCTTTTATTACCTTAAAACTTGATAGCATCAACTTTTGAAAGCATGACTTCACAAAACAGCTACTATTTCCCTCCACAGCTCTATTGCTACTAAGTTCTTGCTCATTTGAGTACATGAGAGTTTGAACTTCTGTGCATCTGTGGGGCTTCAATAAAATCAGACAAAGAGTAGAAAAATACCTGAAAATTGGCACTTTGTTGACAGTAATTACCTGACCACCACCAATCTGTCAATCTTTCCCACTGCCCATCTGATAAAATTACTTGATGACAGGAAGATGTTAAGGAGTCTATCTAAAGCAGCCACATGCCATTATTCTTTTTAACCCATGCTATTCTTACCATGATGCTGTCTTGTTTTGTCCCTTCTTATGGTCAGTAAAATTCTTCACTTTTACATTATTCATGAATTTCCATGTTTTCCCTGAAAGGCAATCCATGTGCTTATGCTCTAAGTTGCAAATATCAAAAGCACGGTGGCTCAGTGGTTAGCACTGCTGCCTCACAGTGGCAGGGACCCAGGTTCAATTCCAGCCTCGTGTGACTGTCTCTGTGGAGTTTGCACGTTCTCCCTATGTCTGCTTGGGTTTCCTCTGGGTGCTCAGGTTTCCTCCCACTGTCCAAAGATGTGTAGGCTAGGTGAATTGCCCATAGTGTTAGTTGCATTAGTCAGAGGGAAATGGGTCTGGGTGGGTTACTTTTCGGAGGGCTGGTGTGGACTTGTTGGGCTAAAGGGCCTGTTTCTACACTAGGGGAATCTAATCAAAAGATCATGCAAATACGGCCAGCTTGTTCTCAGTGATTGGTTGATTGGGCATTTGTTGGAGAACCGCATTATAAAGCAGAATGCAGAGCTCTTGTAACACAGTGGTAGCCTTTAATCCCAGAGGCTTAGGTTCAAGTCTCAACTGCTCTAGAGTTGTGTAATAATTTATAGGCTGATTGTAAATGCTGCATTCTACTTTTTATATCTTATAATGAGAGAACCCCATCACTCTCTGATCAGAGTTGTTGAGAGGGGAAGGCAGAAAGCTCTGGTAGCTGTAAAAGATAATGACACTTCTCTCCAGACTCTGAAGACAGGAAGACTTGTATGTACACAGGGTTCCTGATTTATATACATCCAATTTACAAATGCTAATGCTTACAAATGCAATCCTATACCTGATTTTAATGTTAAAGATCTGACATACTTGTAAGTTCCTTTATTTACAATTGGCTGTTTTCCATTGTCCTGCATTGTACTGCAACTTGACATGCCAACAGACTCCAGAATGGAACCTGTTTGCAAGCTAGGGACTACCAGCATATGTTTATTCTATGACCGCAGGTTGTCCCAAAACATTTCACAATCAATTAAGAACATGTGAATTGTAGACACTGACATAATACAAGAAATGTGACATCCATTTGTGTACAAAATCAGCAATATGATTATTGCAATTAATTAGTGTTTATTGGGAAACAGATATTAGCTGGAACATACATTTCTGTAAAATAATGCTTCAGCATTTTTAATGTCCATTTAAAAGGGCATGTAGATCGTTTTAATGTCTCATGTGAAAGGTAACACCTCCACCAGTTCAGCGCTGCTTCATAGCTGAACTGGAGTGCCAGCCGAGATTTTGCACTTAACTCCCTGAAGTGGGATTTGAACTCATCAATTCTATCTCAGAGATACGTGTACACCTACCTACAGCCTAAAAAACAAAGGTTTTCAGTTATCGCTAGAAGATCCTGAAGCCATCCTGCCCCTGGTGCAGGTCAAATGGTGATTAAAGAAAGAAGACAGATCACACAGAGACCTCTGCACTATTCACTGCGGATTGAGAAGACAGAAACTAGACCAAACGTTGCTGCTGTCAAATATTTCTGTTATACATTCTTACTACTATTGCAATCATGCAGACATAAATATGATATTAAAATCCCAAATGTAACAAAGTAATTAGGTCAGTGGCAGGAGGTTATAGGATGTCTTGAGTGTTCCTAATTTTTAATTATTTAATTTTCCTGTCTCCAAAATGCGTATAGTTGTGTGATTTAGAGAATTTCAAACAATTTCTTAAACTTGTTAAAAATTGTTAGTTGGAAAACTGTGTTCATAGTGATGTCAAAATTTAGAGATCTTCATAAAAAACAATGTGATTGCTGTTCTAGTCAAAATTGATGTAAATAATTGCAATAATTAAACTTATAAATTCATGATAAAAATTTGTTTTCTGAATTAACAGGGGCTGGAAGTCGTGAAGAAATCGTAATCTTTTCAGATCCCACACAAGACAATTTTGTGGCTTCGAAATCCCAAAATATTAGCTTAGTTCACCTGACTTTAGTACAGCGTGGAACTACTGATGGCATTGTGGTTGTAGAATCTGGACACATGACTCTTGAAGATTGTCTGTTAAGATGTGAAGGCACTGGCATTTGTGTTCTCACAGGAGCAGCCTTAACAATGAAAAACTGTGAACTGACAGGAGCTCAAGTTAGTATAACATAAGTGCAAATTAGAAATCAATCTGTGCATAAATACTGCATCTCTCTTCAAAACTATTAACTTGACTTATGCTTTCACTTTAACATGATTTGGAAAATGTCACTGAATGGTACTGTCAACTCCTGTTAAGTACAATAACTGTTAGAATTTCTTTCACCAATTCATTCAATGAACATGACACTGGAAGCCAAAACACGAGTCATCTAACTCTCTGTCCAGAATGGGTTGGATTGAGCAAGCACCAACAGGTACCAAATAAAACTTTGAAACTGATGTCCACATTTTAAGGGGGAATTCAGCTGTCCTCAGTAGAGTAGATAATAATCATTGAAATTTTGAATTTTCATGAGCAGTGTTCATTTGCTTAAAAGGCCAGACTTGAACTCAGGGTCATCACATACTCTTTTAATTGCACGTCAAAGGAAACAGGTGCCATGGGAGTAGTTTATATATTTGGAGAGTCAATGGCCTAGTGGTATTTTTGCTAGACTGTTAATCTAGAGATCTAGGTAATGTCTTGGGGACCTTGGTTTGAATCCTGCCACCGCAGTTGGTGAGTTGTTTGAACTCAGTAAAATCTGGAAGTAAAAGTCTAATAATGACCATGAATTCGTTGTCAATTGCTAGAAAAACCTATCTGGTTCACTAATGT